>NC_083469.1:9736190-9738690 GCF_030014155.1 Tachysurus vachellii
AATGGGGCATGGAGGCAACTGTTATAAACGTAAAAGATTTTAATTAAAAAAAGTGTTATCGTTCAAGCCAAAATTGTAATGATCCAGGAAACAAAGACATTCTACATGATTTATTACAACAAATTGCGAAAGAACCACATGAGGGTGTGAATGTCAGATGTTCACATACTGTAGCCATACGGTGTAGGTCAAATGTGTAATAACTTAATTTAGCCAGAAATCGTCAAATATTCTCACAGTAACTTCTATATCAAAGAGTTGTTAGTTTATAGGTTTGACAATGTTTTTCACGGCTCATTAAAGTCACTAAATTTGCAGAGGTAAACTAGAACTTCTATTTTCACTGGGATTGTCAGATCCAGTCTGTGCCTTTGGCTTTCTTGCATCTCTTCCTCAGTAAACTCCAGAGCAAAATTATGGCACTTATCACTTTTAGAAAAATGTTTCTTCTTCTATTTTCACCAACTGTTAAGATTTCATTTTCAAAAATGTAGCATGCTTCACAATCTACAGGCTAGTTTTGGATAGTTATATCTAGGTTGGTAAGATTACTGCCTATAATTTTGAAATGCATGAGCCAAATGCACCTTCAACACAATCTTGCTGAATATTTACTACAAGAATTGTCACTGGCTAAGGTTTTCCAAGACTGCAACTGGAAGTACAGAAATGGACAAGAAGGAAGACTCACGATTAGTTGCTTGAGACCCAAGAAGTTCTGCTCCACTGAGTTAGCGGTGAGAACTTGCCTCTTCGTTGCTGCCTGGTCTCCAAGGAAACGCAGCATCAGGTCCTTCACTGCATCACCCTGCAACACACAGAGTATTACACCCTCTACTTTCTCGCATGCTAAATAGTTCTTATGCTCTTCAGTCAAAGCAAAGGTCCGCATTAATCAACGGCCATGCATCTAAAAAAAACATTCACTTAGCCTTTCATGACTTAAAAAACTAAATCCATTGCACAAGTTTAATATTGTGCTTTATCAAAATAAGCAATGGTGAATTCTCTTATCCGATTGGTCAGTAGGTATTGATCAATCTTCTATAACAGCAGCTTTGACTGTATGCATGAATGTGCTCATTCTAAACCGTTATTGTTTCCATAGTAACAGCTCGTTCACGAGGACTTGTGGAATGAAGGACTCACACCGTAACTTAACATTACAAGTAAACGGTTTAAAAATGTATGTAATTGTGTACATGGTGAAACCGCTTTAAAATGCGAGGTGTTTGTTTAACATTTTTGGAAGCAGTCACTAGTGTGAGAGTTTTGCTATAAAGTTGGTCTATTAAGTTTTCTGCCATGGAAACGTCTTCAGGATAAAGGACAATGGACATTATTGTTTCTCAGGAAAAGTTCATTCATTCATTCATTCATTCATTCATTCATCTTCTACCGCTTATCCGAACTACCTCGGGTCACGGGAGCCTGTGCCTATCTCAGGCGTCATCGGGCATCAAGGTAGGGTTCACCCTGGACGGAGTGCCAACCCATCGCAGGGCACACACACACACTCTCATTCACTCACGCAATCACACACTACGGACAATTTTCCAGAGATGCCAATCAACCTACCATGCATGTCTTTGGACCGTGGGAGGAAACCGGAGTACCCGGAGGAAACCCCTAAGGCACGGGGAGAACATGCAAACTCCACACACACAAGGCGGAGGCGGGAATCGAACCCCCAACCCTGGAGGCGAACGTGCTAACCACTAAGCCACCGTGCCCCCCTCAGGAAAAGTAGTTGGTATTTAAGCTGGCAGTTTAGTCTGGAACAGGACAGAGTTGCATGAAAAATTGGTAAGGTAAAAAGCTCTGGTGCGGAACAGGATACCTGGTACCGAACCGGAGACTACCTGTAGGAGGTGGTGCGAATTCGGTCGGTCAGGAACTGTGCCACGATTCCTGTTAACTCAAAATCAACTTGTACTTATTCAGTCCGCAATTATTCAGGAAGTAAAGTAACCTGTACATGTGTTTTAGCCGATGATGACGACGTCAGGAGCATCAGCAGAAAACCGCCTTCATCTGTTTAATGATGCAATGTGACGCACACAGATGCCGCTGCGCATTAAGTAACATAAAAGTGTTAAAATATATAATATTAAAAGATGGGGAGTCTCGTTGTGTTCTCCCTGCGTGTCTGTGATGATGTAAGATAAACGTAAATGCGGACGATCACACTCGGATATTATTGTGCTATAAAAGGAATAAAATACTTTGTGATGCTTGGTGCACTGGGTCGCATCACACCAAGCAGTCTTTCCTATTTTTCATAACAGCACTGATAATCCTGAGGCATTTTATTCCTTATAAAAATGAAACCAGTAACAGAGATGAATTCTTCCAATCAGTATCCAAATCCTAAGCAACCAAATTCAAAAGTCACTGACCTGCAAATTGTCAAACTTGAGTCCGGGCATGGATAGCCTCTCCCTGTCTACATGCACTGTGTTGACCTGCTGCGTGACCACAGAGATCAGCACTCGTCTGG
>NC_083469.1:9743690-9858690 GCF_030014155.1 Tachysurus vachellii
ACAGACTATACAAGACAGGACAAGACACAACAGACTATACAAGACAAAACAGACTATACAAGACAGGACAAGACAAAACAGACTAGACAGGACAAAACAGACTAGACAGGACAGGACAAAACAGACTAGACAGGACAGGACAAAACAGACTATACAAGACAGGACAAGACAAAACAGACTAGACAGGACAGGACAAAACAGACTAGACAGGACAGGACAAAACAGACTAGACAGGACAGGACAAAACAGACTAGAAAGACAAAACAGACTAGACAGGACAAGACAAAACAGACTATACAAGACAGGACAAGACAAAACAGACTATACAAGACAGGACAAGACACAACAGACTATACAAGACAGGACAAGACACAACAGACTATAGAAGACAAAACAGACTATACAAGACAGGACAAGACAAAACAGACTAGACAGGACAAGACAAAACAGGCTAGACAAGACAAAACAGAGGATGAGATACAATATAGACAGTATGATTATTAAATATGAATACAAAATATATGACTGATCAGTTATGTACATAAAGTGTGAAGTGCATGGTAGTGCAAATAACAATATTGTGCAATATTATGCTTTTTGTACAATATGCAGCAGCAGTAGTGTGTGTAATGTATACAGGTGATGTGATGACTGACAGTTCTGATAATGCAGTACTTATAGATATGAAGCAGGGAATATAATTATAGTGAGTTGTTAATCAGGGTGATTTCCTGGGGAAAGAAACTGTTCCTGTGTTTGGACACTTAACACTTAATGGGATTGTTCAGGGAATTTTTTTTGTCTGTTTACGGTGTTGTACAGGGGCTTAGTTTCAATTAGAAAGATTCGATTCAGTTTTAAATAGAAAGAAAGCATTGCATTTGCACTACAAACTTTGCATCTTAAATGAAGCCAGAGTTAATTTGAAGATTGTCTACAGTACAAACCAAAACAAATTTTACATGAAAGTTTTGTGACGTGTCATGTGAGTCAGTGCTTCATGAGTTTTTTTTATTAAAGTTGTACTACTGAGTATGTTAGGAATCTTAGGCTTATAATGAGTAAATATTACTTATGTGTCCCTGAATGTAATTATTCACAGATATTAATGAACAGACTTTTCATCACTTAAAAAAAGTTTTAAGCCATCTGTTTGTAAATTGATATATGTTGCATACGAAAACAGTTCATCACTTTTCTTCCTCCTTGTGTTTGATATTTTCCAACTTTTCTGTGCTATTTATCTATCTACAGTGGTGTGAAAAAGTATTGGTACCTAGTAAAAGTATCCTGTTTTTTTTTTTTCCGCACATTTGTCACACTTTAACTTTTCAGATCATCAAACTAATTTAAATATTAGTCAAAGATAACACAAGTAAACACAATATGCAATTTTTTAAATGAAAGTTTTTATTATTAAAGGAAAACAAAATCCAAACCCACATGGCTCTGTGTGAAAAGTGTCTTCTTATCTTTGACTAATGTTTAAATGTGTGACAAAAGTGTGAAAAAAGTGTGACAAACATGCAAAAAAATAAAAAATCAGTAAGGGGGAAAACACTTTTTCACACCACTGTATCTATCTACCTATCCCTTATCCACCAGCTGATGAGCTCCTTTTCTTTCTTTGTGGTTTAGTGCCGTGCTTTAACAGCTCAGATGGCAGAAACCGATGCCATAAGATTCCTAGTGGGCACACAGTCGTTCAAATTTGATAATCAGGTGAGTAATTGTACATTTAAAAATAAATTATACCCTTGAAATGAATTTTCCAGTTGATCTGTTTGAAATGCATTTATTCCCCAATGTTTTTTTCAGCCGCAATCGAACCGTTCACAATTCTTTGTTTATTTCCCTGTCATTAACAAAGTGCTCTGATTTACACTTCATTCATTAGGAAATTTACTGAATAGTGTAGAAGGTCACAGAATCCTATGAATCTCACAACGTTGATTCTCTTTCCAGTGAATATTTTTCCATTGAAAAGATGTAAACCTACAATATCGATTGAAAGCATTAGCTAATAAAGCATAATAAAGCATGCGGATATCACACTGAATTATAAACTGAGACGTGACACGTGACCCAAATGTGATCCTTTACACATGCGCAGTTTAATCAGAGCAAATTTAAACTTGTGTCAAAAGAGAAGCTGGTACCAAAGATGAAAAAAGTTTCACATGCTTACAAAGTTATCATTCATATTTAATTATTCATAAATAAAATGTAAAGAGTGTTTGTCCAGCCAGAAATGTAAACAGATTAATTCCTCAATTGAGAGAATTTTAAAGGTTTTATTAATCGTGCTTTCACTTTGTTCTCTCTCTGATCGGATCCCTAAATCCCTCAGCTTGCGTCCAGCCGTTCCATCATATCTAGCCTCGGGTTCAGAGAGCAGCACTCTCAATCTCATTTACCTGCTAGTGCCAATTACAGCTCTCCTGTGGACACATTCATCTCTAAAGCTTTTGAGAAACAGCGAAAAATGCCGACGTGTGTCTGTGTGTGTGTGTCTGTGTGTGTGTGTCTGTGTGTCTGTGTGTGTGTGTCTGTGTCTGTCTGTGTGTGTGTGTGTCTGTGTGTGTGTGTGTGTGTGTGTGTGTGTGTGTCTGTGTGTGTGTGTGTGTGTCTGTGTGTGTGTGTGTCTGTGTGTGTGTGTGTCTGTGTCTGTCTGTGTGTGTGTGTGTGTCTGTGTCTGTCTGTGTGTGTGTGTCTGTGTGTGTGTGTCTGTGTGTGTGTGTCTGTGTGTGTGTGTCTGTGTGTGTGTGTCTGTGTGTGTGTCTGTGTGTGTGTGTGTGTCTGTCTGTGTGTGTGTCTGTCTGTGTCTGTGTCTGTCTGTGTGTGTGTGTGTGTGTCTGTGTCTGTCTGTGTGTGTGTGTGTCTGTGTGTGTGTGTCTGTGTGTGTGTGTGTCTGTGTGTGTGTGTCTGTGTGTGTGTGTGTGTGTGTGTGTCTGTGTGTGTGTCTGTGTGTGTCTGTCTGTGTGTGCGTGGTGTGTGCTGTGTGTGTGTGTTGCGTGTGGTGTGTGTGTGTGTCTGTGTGTGTGTGTCTGTGTGTGTGTGGTGGTGTCTGTGTGTGTCTGTGGTGGTGCTGTGTGTGTGTCGTTGTGTGTGTGTGCTGTGTGTGTTGTGTGTGCGTGTGTGCGTGCGTGTGTCGTGCGTGTCGTGCTGTGCGTGCGTGTGTGTCGTGTGTGTGCGTGCTGTGTGGGGTGGGGGGCGTGTGTGTGTGTGTGTGACTGTGTCTGTGTGTGTGTCTGTGTGTGTGTCTGTGTGTGTGTCTGTGTGTGTGTCTTTGTGTGTGCGTGCGTGTGTGCGTGCGTGCGTGCGTGCGTGCGTGTGTGTGCGTGCGCGTGTGTGCGCGCGTGTGTGTACGCGTGTGTGCGCGCGTGTGTGCGCGCGTGTGTGTGCGCGTGTGTGTGTGTGCGTGTGTGCGAACATGCGTCCGTGCATGTGTCCATGAGAGCAAGGCAGAGCAAAAAGTGATTTAAATGCATGTGTTTACAGACTGAACCCCTGCTGTTGCCTGTTTATTGCTGTTTATTTAAATGAATAAGAGCCATTATCACATGCACATTAACACAATATATGGATATATACATATATACATCTGTATGTGATAATGGCTCTTATTTATTCAATATCAAGCAATGAAAGTAAATATGAACATATCTGTGTCTGATTCATAAACCAGTCATACAACACAGATGAGAGGTGATGATTGAAACCAGATGATGAATCAGTTTCAGCTGCGTGGACATATCCACTAATCCCTTATCAACATGACATCCCAATTTACCCTCATATACATCACATCTATGCATGCGTGAGCCATGGAAAGAAAGAGCTGAAGACAATTGAAAGGGGAACAAATTGCATAAAACAGATTTTATTTTATTTTATATTTATTTTTAATATTTGTTTGTTTTTGTTTGTTTCTGAAAAAAAAGCTATGTATATATATATTTTAATATATTTATTTATAATTTATATTTATTTATTTTATATATATTTATTTACTTGTGGAGATTTTTGTGCTTTTTCTGTGGAAGGCTACCAGTGACGTCACATACGTAATTATTTTTACAGCATTTGGCAGACGCCCTTATCCACAGCGACTTACATTATCTTATTTTTTATAGAGCTGAGCAATTAATGGTTAAGGGCCTTGCTCAGGGGCCAAACAATGGAAGCTTGGTGGACCTGGTATCGAACTTACTTTCTAGGAGAGATGTACATTCGACACACATGAAAAGTTTTAGCTGAAGGCATGTTGTGGTAATGTCACTGAATATCGCAGTGTTCGCTTGATTTTGCCTTAATTTATGTTGCGTAATCGCGGAGGAGCTGCTTTATAGGTTTTTATTCGTCATCGTGTTTAAAGATGTCAGATTTCATATCGTTCCTAAGTAAACCAAGTTTTCATCCTTAATAAATAAACGAATCATTCTGTTATAGATAAACAACAACGGATGAACCTGTCTCTGCAGAACGAACTAGTTTAACTAATTTACCTTTAGCTATCATTACAACTGGGTAACAATACAAATTTGACAGTGATGGATAAATCCTCTGACTAACTGCCAACCTTATTTAAGAACTAACTCTGTTCTCTTTTTCTCACTTCTCTGATCGTCACTGTGTGTGTTTACCTAAAAACACGCCAGTTCTCCTCAATCCGAAAGATTTTATTCCGATTTCAGTTTCTAAAAGATAGGTACAGTGAAAAAAAAAATATTCTGACCAGCACTTCTGTAAAAAGGGTCCGTCATTGCGCTCACATTGCTGTACTGCACAAGCACACAAGGCAGTTTCCATTGCTACGTTTCCATATTTACCTGATTATTTCAGATCTACATTATGTAGACCTTATTATGTGTGCGCATACGGTATAAACGTACCGACTACGTACCTACTCAGACATTATTGTGCCTGAAACAAGGGCATGAGATTTGTGTATTTTTCACTCTGCACTGAGCCATACAGAGATGATGCTCTACACTACACTTCGATCATCGCTTATTCTTTCAGCCGAGACTTTGTACAGAAAGTTCGTCAGGCGGCCCCTCTGTAATCCAGGTTAATTATAAGCCTTCAGTTTTATCGCACTTGCTTCAGTGCTGTTAGTGGCCTTAATGCTGCCTCAGTGCACTATTTCCTCTCTCCGCCTCCTGTGATGTCCGCTCACGTCTTTGTGCGCTTTATATATCGGAGGCTGTCATTAGTCTATTATAGTTAATCTTCGCTTCTTGCTTATTTCTTCAGCTCGCTTCTCTGCACGCGGCCGTGTTTCTGCCATGTGCTTCTCTAAAGAGCCCTTACTGAGAGGAGCCAAAGTGGAGGCCTGTTTTACACCTGAGCCCATTGTGCCTCCTCCTCAAATAATTAATACGGTAGAGAAGGAGGCCCAAGTGGCCAAGAGCGATGACTCACTCTGCATCTCTGGGAGAAAACTCTATAAATCATGCACGGACCTTCTACCTGAGCACTGTTCATCGCCAGCTCCTATTATAAGACCTTCTTTTGCCTCCAATTATCCTGTCCAGTCATTGGAATTTATTTGTATTGCTTGCCTCCATAAAATTATAACTTTGCCTAATAATTTTCCCTCATGCCATCCAACCCAAGGTTAATGGTTTCTTTTCCAACTTCCAGCTGTCTGATCAGCAGAAATGCTCTCAAATGCTCTGTCTCATATACACAAAGTACACACATAGCAAACAAACAGCACACACCCAGTACATGCAGTACACACACACAGTACACATACACACATAGCAAACTGTATACACACAGTACACATATTACACACTAAGTACAGGCACTGCGTACACACGTACAGTACAGGAACACTACACACACCCTGTGCAGATACAATACACATAATACACACTAAGAGCATGCACCGTGTACACACAGAGTACACACGTACACACAGAACACAGACACCCTGTATAGACACAGTACACACGTTGTGACTGTTTTCCGTCATTATTTAAACAAGCTTAAGTATGTTCATTACAGCATGTAGGACTTTTATGATTTTATTTGTAGCTTCCTTTCATTAAACAATGGTTTCATGTGTGATCTAACAGACGTCATATGAGGGAATGTTTCATTGCATATGTGACATTGCAGAAAGGACCTTTAGTGAAACGCTCATTATAATGTTTCAAAAATGTTTCAAAAAGTATAAAAAGGGTCTCTGCAAGTGTCTGATGGGTTTCATAACATTTCTAAAATCTAAGTTCAAAAGAAGTGTTTAACAGCAACAAAGTTGAAATGGAAAAAAAAAAAAGCTAAAGAGAGATCAGTATCAGGGTGTGTGTGAGGATGAAAATCCAAAATATCTCCTGTGCTTTAGCTTTGAATTGCTGTCATATTAACGCAAATGTCTCCGAGTGAAATCTCTCTCTCTCTCTCTCTCTCTCTCTCTCTCTCTCACACACACACTCTCTCTTCTCTCTTTCTCACTATCTCTCACTATCTCTCACTCTCTCTCTCTCTCTCTCACACACACTCCCCGCCCCTCTCTCTCACTATCTCTCACACAATCTCTCACACAATCTCTCTCTCTCTCTCTCTCACTCTCACTCACACACACTCCCCCCCTCTCTCTCACTATCTCTCACACAATCTCTCTCTCTCTCTCTCTCTCTGTCTCTCTCTCTCTCACTCTCACTCACACACACTCCCCCCCTCTCTCTCACTATCTCTCACGCAATCTCTCTCTCTCTCTCTCTCTCTCTCTCTCTCTCTCTCTCTCTCTCTCTCCCTCTCACTCACTCACACACACTCCCCCCCTCACTATCTCTCACACACACTCTCTCTCTGTCTCTCTCTCACACACAATCTCTCTCTCTCTCTCTCTCTCTCTCTCTCTCTCTCTTACTCATTATCTCTCTCTCTCTCTCTCTCTCTCACACACACTCCCCCCATCTCTCACACAATCTCTCACACAATCTCTCTCTATCTCTCACTCACTCACTCACTCTCTCTCTCACTCTCTCACTCTCTTACTCACTATCTCTCTCTCTCTCACACACTCCCCCCCTCTCACACTATCTCTCACACACTCTCTCTCTCTCTCTCTTACTCACTATCCCTCACTCTCTCTCTCTCTCTCTCACTCTCTCTCACACACACTCCCCCCCTCACACAATCTCTCACACAATCTCTCTCTATCTCTCACACTCTCTCTCTCTCTCAGTCTCTCTCACACACAATCTCTCTCTCTCTCTTTCTCTCTCACACACACACACTCCCTCTCTCTCACACACACAGTCTCTCTCTCTCACACTCTGTCTCTCTCTCTCTCTCTCTCACACACACACATTTTTTGTCTCTCTGCCTCTCGGTCTCGTTCTCTTTCTACCTCTCTCTCTCTCACACACACATACACACACACTCACTCACTTACTCTTTTTTTTTTGTCTCTCTGCCTCTTTGTCTCCCTCTCTTTCTCTCTCACTTGCGCGCGCACACACACACACACAAACACACACATTTCTTTCATATATTTACATTTGAATTGTTCTCATTTCTGTTTGTTTCTTCTGCCTGGCAGATCCACATCATTGACTTTGATGATGAGAACAATATCATTAATAAGAACGTGCTTCTGCATCATGCTGGTGAGATATGGCACATCGGTGCCAGTCCTGCTGACAAAGGAGTTCTGACCACGTGTTACAACAAGAGTGAGTCAATCTCTCTGTCCTTCTCTACTCTTCATTCTGTCTTTCAGTCATGCCGTCTGTCATGAATATGGGTTCTAATAGTCATAAACCCGAGTCTCAAGATTTTGAGATTTTCCCCTTTTACTCATCTCATCCAAGACAAATATCCACACCAAGAACGAGAAAAGGGCTTGAATAACTCACTCTTAACAATTATGACCAAATATTTACAAATATAAAAATATTTAAATACAAAAACGTAAAAAACAAAAAACAATAACCACACTGACCATGCAGAGGTAATTCCTTATTCTTAATAAATAAACAATTTCACAACTGGGTAATGATACAAATTCCACAACAAGCATAAATCAGCTGACATTTTGACACACAAGAACAAAAGGGTTGTCTCTGGCTCATGGCAATGTGTTCTTTTATGAATATTATTATTTTCAACCTTCTATAGTACTCACTATTTCTAGGAGTGTCTTAAACGGTGAGCCAAAAATGAGGTTTGCACATTTTTTCTTCCTCCCCCAACTCACTCATTCAACCAAAACATTTGATTTCTGCTTCTTTAATTTTGCACTGGAGCTACAAAGAACTATTAATAAAGAACTATTATATCACTGGGGCAGGATTGATAAGTGAAGGATGGATTCTTGCGGGTGGAATTTGAAGTGTGTGTGTATTGTAGTTTACATCCCCCCCCCGTGCTTCACGGGTTTCCTTTGGGTTCTCTGGTTTCCTGCCCCAGTCCAAAGACATGTGTTTTCCTCAGTGTGTGTGTGATTGTGCCCTATGAAGGGTTGGCACCCCATCCAGGATGTCCTGCATCTTGTCTCCCAAGTCTCCTGGAATAGGCTCCAGGTTCTCTGTGACCCTGTAGGTTAAGCAGTACAGAAAATGGCTGGATGGAAAATATGTCACCTAAGACTGCTAAGTAAATTATTCAAGCTTACATAAGGAAGCTTACTTGTGTGTTGTGATTATCTGTAACACTTTACTTGTAGACACCAGAAATGAATAACAATAACCAATTTTCAATAGCATGGTGTAAAATGTATCAGTACAAACCACATGAAGGCGGTGAGAGTGTGAAGATCTACTAAACGTTAAAAGCTACAAACTTTATAGAAGAGTCTAGTTAACATCAAATACAGAGAACAGTGTCGATGCCTCAGATACCTCTGATGCCACAGAGCTTCAGGTTTTTTGGATAAATTCCGAGCTGTGTTCACTGTCTGTGTGGAGTTTCATCAGGATTCTCTGGTTTCCTCCCACCTCCTAGAACATGCTGGTAGGTGGATTAGCGATACTGTGTGTTGTCTCTAGGCGTGCATATTTGTGTGAATGTGTGTGTGTGTGCGCATGGTGTGCTGTTATGGACTGTGTCCAATCCTGGGTGAGATCCCATCTTAGGTCAAGCATTTCCAGGATCAGATCGATTTCACTGTAACACTGACCAGGATAGAGCACTTTGTGAAAGTGGATGGATGGATGGATGGATGGATGGATGGAGTCAAGTCAAGAGTCAAGAATGTTTTATTGTCATTTCAACCATATATAGTTGTTGCAGTACACAGTGAAATGAGACGTTTCTCCAGGACCATAGGGCCATATATATTTATAGAACCATTGAGACAAAGAAGTGCATGAACCGAGCATCCTCCTCATTGGGTGATAATATGATCTTAGATAATGATGTGTCTACTTAAGGAAGGAATAGAGATACAGATACAATATAGGTCTAAACCTGGCTGAAAACACTTAAGCATTTTTTTATGGATGCTACCTTCGAAATGAACTATATAGTGTAAGGATTTACAATTTTACTATCTGGTTCTCAGCAAAAGAGTCTTGGTCAAGATATTGGTCAAAGCTTCATCCTCATCAAGTCAAGTCAAGAAGCTTTTATTGTCATTCCAACCATATATAGCTGTTGCAGTACACAATGAAACGAGATAACGTTTCTCCAGGATCATGGTGCTACATAGAACAAAGACAGATTTATAAGGACTTCACTAAGTAGTCCTAGATACATAAACTGCATCTGTACAACCTGGTGCAAACAGTGCAGGAAAAAACAAGACAGTGCAAGACAAAAAATACAAGACATTACACAAAAGACAATACACAAACGCAGCGACGACCAGTGTAAATATGGTATGTTCAGTATTGTATGTGCAGAAATACTGGAATGAACACATTAGTATTATAGCAGCAATTATATGAGGTATTGTGCAAAACAACAATCGACTAAAATGTGGGATAGCATGTGCAAAGAGCAAATCCAGTGTGCAAAACAGCATGTAAACAGTTGATATGATGGTGCTGTAGACATGGATGTATATTGGAAGAGTATGTATTTGGTGTGTGTGTGTGTGTGTGTATTGTGCTCGGTACAGTTCAGTTCAGTTCAGTTATTGAGGAGTCTGATGGTTTGAGGAAAGACACTGTTACACAGTCTGGTCGTGAGGGGCCCGAATGGTGCTCACGGTACCTTTTTCCAGACAGCAGGAGGGTGAAGAGTGTGTGTGAGGGGTGGTGATCTCAGCTGTCTTCACTATCCGCTGCAGGGCCTTGCGATTCAAAATGGTGCACTTCCCAAACCAGACAGAGATGCAGCTGCACAGAATGCTCTCAATGATCCCTCTGTAAAACGTAGTCAGGATGGGGGGAGGGACATGGGCTTTTCTCAGACTTGGTATGAAGTAGAGACGCTGCTGGGCTTTCTTGGTGATGGAGCTGGTGTGACCAGGTGAAGTTCTCCGCTAGATGAACACCAAGAAATTTGGTGCTCTTGACGATCTAAACAGATGATCCGTCGATGTTCAGCGGAGAGTGTAGTCGCTCTGTGCTCTCATGAAGTCAACAGCCATCTTTTTGGTTTTATCAACATTCAGAGACAAGTTGTTGGCTTTACACCAGGCAGTTAAATGTTGCATGGATGAATGAACGGATGGATGGATGGTTGGATGAATTTTATTCAGAATTAGTTGATCGTGTGATTAATGATGATCAAGTGAGTGTCTACAGTTGACTACTCAAATAAAATGTTACCTATATTTTATTAATTTCAATTTTTTTTCAATCAATTTTTTTATTGTAGGCAATGACTAGTGTATCTAGTGTATTAGATTTGTGGTAGTTTGAAGACTGGAACATTATGATATTGTCATAGAGACATATTTCATTTTGTCTCTAAAGTGCTGTACATCACAGCACACATGGAGCAGCAGTGTAGCAGCACTGTCACTAAAGCTGGACTCCCAGACTCCCAGGCTCGTGTTATAACAGACGTAGTGGTAATGGAACATGTCATATTTTGGCACTCCCAGCTCTCCTCTCTCGCCACAAGGCAATTAAAAGAATTAAATGAACACACAACCGATTGGAAAGGGAAAATGTAATTAAATCCAGAGTTTATATGACTGGCGCCTATGGCCTTGACTGGTTTATGACAGTCTGAAGAAAAGAGAGTGACGGGATAGAGAAGGGATTTTATTTAATTTTTTTCATTCCTTCCTTCTTCTTGATCCTGATGAGGCAGATGCATGAGAAGCCATAACCGAGTTCAAAAGAGGAATATAATTAGCATGAATCACTTTCTAAAGGATCATTTGGAGTCAAAGGCTGCTGAAATCATACTTTCACTGCACCATGCACCGTGTTGCACTAGTAACATGTCCTGTCAGAACTGCAGCACTATTATCATAATTGCAGCATCAGGAATAATGCAATAAATTCCATCAGCACGTATTATATAATGGAAATGGAAAATAGTTCAATTTTATCTTAGGGTTCACTCTTGTGAGTGCTTTTTATGCATTTATATAGTTACAGTGTGTATGGGGTGTGAACATTGCCATGGTTACAGTGGGTATGTGGTGTGAGCATTGCTATGGTTACAATGTGTAAGGGGTGTGAATATTGCCATGTTTACAGTGTGTAAGGGGTGTGAACATTGCCATGTTTACAGTGTGTAAGGGGTGTGAACATTGCCATGTTTACAGTGTGTAAGGGGTGTGAACATTGCCATGGTTACGGTGTGTGTAAGTGGTGTGAACATTGCCATGTTTACAGTGTGTAAGGGGTGTGAACATTGCCATGGTTACGGTGTGTGTAAGTGGTGTGAACATTGCCATGGTTATGGTGTGTAAGGGGTGTGAACATTGCCATGGTTACAGTGTGTAAGGGGTGTGAACATTGCCATGGTTACAAGCTCGCTTAGTTTGGAATCTAAATTAGATGCCTTATTAATAATCATTTATTTCCCTTCACATATTGCCCATGAGACACATTTATTCTTTAATTAATGTCAATGTATACTATGATTTTTTTAACCGAATAAAAATCTAATTTTAATTAAACCACATGTCGCAATTATTGGCACCCCTGCATTAGTACTTGTTGAATTTTTTTTTGAGCATAACAGCACTGAGTCTCCAATAATGCCTGATAAGGCTGAAGAATATAGCACACAGAATCTCTCCAAATTCTCCAGGAACCTCGGTCCACTCTTGTCGATTCCTCTTCATCTCAGCCACAAGTTTTCCGTTAGGTATAGATCAGTGAACTGGAATGACAAAATCAAAAGCTTCATTCTCTTATTGAATCGTTTAGTGTAGATTTAGAGGAATGTTTTGGATCGTCATCCTGCTGGACGAAACCATTACGACCCAATTGTAACAGCTTGGCAGAGGCAGCCAAATTTTCATTTAATATCTCCTGATACTTGGATTTCATGATGCTGTGCATTCAACCGAGGTTCCCCAGGGCTTTAGGAGGAAAACACAGCCCACATCATCACAGATCCTCTACCATACAGTACAGTGAGTATTAGGTTAAGTACTCTGGATGTTTACTGGTAAAATGCTCTATTTTTATTTCAGTCATGCTTCCAGCAATATATTCTAGAAGGTTATTTAAAAAGGTGTTTCTTATGATGTTTTGGCACAAAGATGCTTCTGGATAAATCTCCGGTGCTGCATCGGAATACCCGACTATACGGTAGACAAAAAGCAGCACGCCAAAGGACAAGTATGTCTGAATTCTCAGTATTTATACAACAGTAGGTGACAAATACCAGGATGATCTACTGCTTCTGCCAAGATTCTGCATCATGAAACCAGTTCGCAGTGCATTATCCCATAGAGCAACAGGACTGGCACAACTGGTCGAGGTGTCAGAATCACAAATGGTGGAAGGCACATTGTCAGCTCTTTTTAAGTGTAACTGTTTTCTGTATTAATACTTGTAGCTAATCCTCATGTTAACTCGTTGAAGGTTTAAACGACAACAAAAAACGTGTGGTTAATATGATATTGCCAGTGACCTCTCAATGACCTTGTAACCACTTGTCCCCACTTTAGATACATCACTACTGTATATCGTCGCTGTCAGGTGGAATCCTCGTATCTCCAAAACCATTATTTTTCAGGAAATAAAAAAAAACGCCGTACCTTATCTGCAATGCACAGGGTTTAGTCCGCGTTGCAGCGGATTGTCTTGCGCTAAATTCCTGTCCTCAGACGAGCACCAGAACTAGCGGGGGTCAAGATTTTTTTTTTCTTTGAGCCCAGTGTTTTGAAGACATTTACCTCAGAAGACGTGTTGATTCGTTGCGACTCTTAATCTTGAGGATATGCCGAGAAGCTCTCCAGCGGAGTGAAGAAGAGGTGGACAGTTGAAGTGTCCAATGGAGTTAAGAGATTTCCGTTCAAGCTATTTTCAAGACTTTAGATTGGTTAATAACTTGTAAAAATAACAGACCCACGTGGGGACTGACCAATAGCATCGATATGTGAAAAAATATGAAATTGACAAAATTTAGACATACGAGGTTTCCGCCCGACAGCGACGATATGTATATTTCTTCATTTGTTAGTCACTTTGGGTTAAAATCTAAACAAATAAATAGAGCAGTAAACACGGCGGATGTATACATGGTCTGGATCGTATTCATACTACACACGTGTACTGATCGAGCAGTAAGTACTGTAACAGTATGCGATTACACACTCCATCTGTGCTCTTTGTAGGAATTTAGGCCTCTATATCTAACATTATTTTTATGTGACAGGACAAAATTCACTTGCGTTCTCTTACAAGCAGGTTCGTTACATCTCTGATCTTTGTAACTTCTTTATTATTGCCAAAAGAGTCAATAAGGACATATTCAGGCATGTAGCTCTTTTTATAACCTTTGACAATTTTTTTGCAGATCAACTCTTTTGTCCCACTTTGTTCATATTTGTCTTTATTCTGTAAATCTTCCTACTGTTGATAAATCACTAAATGAAAAATAAATTGCCTCTGTGCCACCTCACATCCCCACCTTTATACCCCAGTGATACAGAGTCACAGATGAGCGCTTAAGAGTTCCTAAACACCACGTAGTTTTTTTCACCTTCAAATAAATTTGCTTCAGGTTAAGGTTAGATTTATCTCATATTTTTATTGTATTTTTATTTTTCTCTATTTATTAAATTAAATAATTCAGGAGGGGGGCACAGTGGCTTAGTGGTTAGCACGTTCGCCTCACACCTCCAGGGTTGGGGTTCGATTCCCGCCTCCACCTTGTGTGTGTGGAGTTTGCATGTTCTCCCCGTGCCTCGGGGGTTTCCTCTGGTACTCCGGTTTCCTCCCCCGGTCCAAAGACATGCATGGTAGGTTGATTGGCATCTCTGGAAAATTGTCCGTAGTGTGTGGTTGTGTGAGTGAATGAGAGTGTGTGTGCCCTGCGATGGGTTGGCACTCCATCCAGGGTGTATCCTGCCTTGATGCCCGATGATACCTGAGCACAGGCTCCCCGTGACCCGAGGTAGTTCGGATAAGCGGTAGAAAATGAATGAATGAATGAAATAATTCAGGAGCTTACTGTTTAAGGCAGGGATGTGGTAGCCTAGTGGTTAAGGTGTTGGACTACCAATCGGAAGGTTGTGAGTTCGATTCCAACGTCCACCAAGCTGCCACTGTTGGGCCCCTGAGCAAGGCCCTTAATCCTTAATTGCTCAATAGTTGTATAAAAATGAGATAACATGTAAGTCGCTCTGGATAAGGGCGTCTGCTATGTGCTGTAAATGTAAGGCTAAGCAACTGAACCAACTAAAAAAAAAAAGATAATGTGCTCACAGTAACCTAAAACTAGCAAATTATCACCAGCTACAGCTCTCACCATAATGACGGTTGTTTTTACTTCCCCTGAGCAACAACTTGATTAGTTAATCAAGTAAAATAAAGGCATTTAAAAAAAAAGTGCTTGATGTTATAGAGTGGCTTTCAGGGGAAAAGCTGAACTCTGAAATTGTTTAGATTTTTTTTAAGCAAAAAATTTAACACCCAGCTTCATCCCGATCGTTGCTGTGACTTCTTCCTGTGTGTCCTTACTGAGAAAAATGACTAGTATGAACACGGCCACTGCTCTAGTGGTCAGTCTCTGTGTGTTTTTATTTATTTATTTATTTTCCGTAAAAGGAATTGGTTAGTGTAATGTAATGCTTCTGTAATCACATGACTGTATAGTTCATCATACAGCGTTAATTAGCAGACTTGGTTTTTTACGGGTTTTTCGCCAGCATCTTAGAGTTAATTGCACAGATAATTGCGGAGCCAGGCT
The DNA here is from genome assembly GCF_030014155.1 of Tachysurus vachellii. Classification (NCBI taxonomy): domain Eukaryota; kingdom Metazoa; phylum Chordata; class Actinopteri; order Siluriformes; family Bagridae; genus Tachysurus; species Tachysurus vachellii. The sequence goes on from NC_083469.1 coordinate 9,758,985, forward strand.
TCAGGCTTTGATTGATTGTTTTTCATTTAGCTATTCCTTTTTTTCCCTGCTCTGGGAATGAAATTGAGAAGTGCAGCCTTTTTTCTGCTTAGCATGTGTGGCTAACATTAGGGGAAGAAATTGTGCTTATTTGTCAAATTCAAGTTTAAATCTGTTTCCATTTTGACGTGCAGTGCGTGAGGCAGAAGAGATAGCGTGTGCATGTGGTGGGGTATGGCCTCTAGAGGCAGCATGAGACAGGACAGACCCTTATCCATCATTATCCTGCACTGGAACGAGACCACACACTTCTCGGGTGTGAGCAAACAAGGATGTTTTTTTTTTTGTTGTTTTTTTTTTTTGTGGTGATGTTTTTGACTTTCACAATAAGAAGCATGTATATGAATAAATATTTGGGTGAAGGGAGATTCTATATGTGGCAGCATTCCTGACTGAGATTCTGACATGTTTTTTTTGTGTGTGTGTGTGTGTGTGTGTGTGTGCAGTCTCAGACAGCCGTGTGTTAACGTGTGCAGCGGTGTGGAGGATGCCCCCGGAATGGGAATCAGGCAGCCACGATTCCCCCGACGATTCAGCTCACAGCCCACAGGCCCTGCAGCTCCTCTGTCACCTTGACAACACGGCCCACGGCAATGTGGCCTGGTAAAACACACGCTATCGATTTCAACCCTACAGCAGCCTTCCCGTTTCTTTCCTCACACTCGTTCGCACTTCTCACTCTGCTAATGGGTGTAATCTGCTCAAAATCTCTCTCTCTCTCTCCCTCCTTCACTCTCTCGACTTCCACTGAAATATTTGTTCTTCACTACTCCCACCTTTCTATTCTTCCTTCTCAGTCACCCTTTTTCTGTTTCTTATACACAAAAAGAACAAAAAAAAAAAAGTTGAATGGGCTTTTGCTGTTATTTCAACAGCCGGATGACTGACCTACATATTCCATGGCTTAAGTGTGTGTGTGCCTTTGTTTTAGCACCCTGCACTATATCATATGCCATAATACACAATAGAAGAATAAAAGCTTAAGTCTTGGAATGTTTTTTTTTTTTTTTAAGCATTGCTGAATGGTAGTCTCCTGCCATCTCCCACTGGAGAGTTCAATTTGATGGAGCTTGCACAGTAATAGAATTTTCATTATCCCTCATAATAAAAGAGGAACTGTATTTCAAAGCCTCTGGTTTCAGCTGAAAAACAATGAACTCAAATCTCCTCGGTGCTGTCGTCCTGCCAGTGGAAGAGCTTGTGTCAGGTATTTAGTGTAGTTTCGAAGTCGTTCTGACTGAATGGTCTCTGGTTGAGAGTTTGGAAGCGATGCCTTCACTTAGTAGCACTTTGTTATACACTTGATCGTCAGCACATCAAAACTCGGATCCTACGCTCATCCTAATCATCCCTTTAAGATAATAATGACTTGTGTCATGATGTCTTTTCTGGAATGATGGTATACGATACATAATATAGAAGAAGCCGTTTTTATTTTGTCACATATACCTGTACATTACAGCGCCGTGAAATTCTTTTTTCACATAATCCCAATTTTGGAGGTTGGGATATGTGAAGAACCTCCAAAGTTGTGGTTTCAGAGCGCAGGGTCAGTCGTGATACAGACCCAACCACTGGGGCAGAAAGGGTTAAGGGCCTTGCTCAAGGGCCCTACAGTGGCAGCTTGGCAGTGCAGGGGCTTGAACATCGATCCTCATATCAACAACCCAGAGCCTTAGCGGCTTGTGCCACCCCTGCCCAGGGCGGGGTAGTCAAAGAAGATTTTGACTGAGTGGTCGCAGAAGTTACCTTTCAATGCTGTCGTTAATTAAAGATGTTATGTTTTGTTTCATATTGACACTTCACTTCCATCACTTTTAACTTGCGCTACACTCCTTGAACAACCTAAGAGAAGGCAAAGTATAGTTTGTCCAATCATCTTTAAAAGTTCTTCAGTATTTTCATTAACAAGGCTAGGGCTGACCCTCATACGAGTCGTGTCACGAGGGTCGCTATCCCCCCTCTTTCTCATACATTAATTATATGCCCATGACCAGCTAGTGTCACTGTGGTTGACAGGTGATAGATTGCTGGCCACCGATGGCTGTAACCATCTGTAGTGTGTCGAGTTCTATGAGTTCTCACACTACAGGGTTTTCTCTTATCGTTGTCTGAATTTGAAGACTTCTAAAACCTAACCAAAGGTCTGTTAAGAGTCTTCGATCAGATCATGAAAACAGTCACGCTGACAGCAGAAGGATTTTTTTATTGTTTTTTTTTATCTTGTTTTGTTTTTGTTCTTATTAAAGAATCAGAATGTATCGATCTGTATAATGTTGTGATGTGACAGTTTGAATTGGAAAGCAGATGGACACAGAGGTGCCATCTAGTGCAGCGTGCCACATTGCTTTTTATTCTCCATATACAGAACGCTAAAAAGATATCCGAGCGAGCAGGTGAGCGATGACGCTCGGCCCGTAGCAGCTGTGTGCACGCGCAGGTGCCTGTGGGAAAGGTGAAATATATTTGCACCTTTTGCCCTAGCACGAAGCGTGAACTTCTATACGCAACGTTTATGCCCTATTTAACTTACGCTGTACGGCATTTAGGATTCTGTATGGCTGAAAGGTATTAAATAGGGTTTAGTTTAATGCGCTTGTTAGAATATGTTATCATTCCTATAATAACCTGTACAGTGGAGGTGCCATATAATCAGTAGAGTTTAATAATGTGTGTAACTGTGGATATGGAAGTTTTCTGCGAAAAGATGTTTATTTAAATTACTGGAAGAAATGAACAAGATTATTATAATTTGAATCATTTGAAAATAAATTGATGGTGTTTTTTTTCTTTAAATATATTTTCCTTGTATGTAGATTTGTATGTATGTAGTTTGTTTAAAAAAGAGGGTAAGAGGGTATCTAGATCATAATTGTCTTCTTTCCAGGTTTGAGAATGCAATCATATTAAAAAGCTCCTCTTACATGACAGATGTGCTTTTCCCTGATGATCTCTTAAAAAAATCAAAGTGCAATGTTGAGTATAACTGACTGTTAGTGAGTGCTGCTATTATCACTTATTGAAAGTGTGTTCTCTATTCTCCAATAGACGTGTGTGTGTATGTGTGTGTGAGTGTGAGTGAGGAGGTTGAATGGCCTCCTCTTGGCAGAGTGCAGGGCCGCAGTGTTGGAGCCCTGGGGTGGAGATTGATTGTACTGGTGTCTGTCCTTGTAAAAATCTCAAGGGCAGGAGGTGTGCGCATGTGTGTGTGTGTGTGTGTGTACAGTATGTACGTGAGTGCGTGCATGTGTGTGCTTATGTGTGTGTATGTGTGTGTGTGTTGGGGCAGTGTTCATGTACACAAGCTTGTTTATTTCTATGCAGTTATAAAGCCTGTGTGTGTCTGTGTGTGTGTGTGCGTGTGTGCGTTTGATGAGAGGTTCACACTGTGACTGTCTGTTTTGATATTGGATTGTTTTTTAAAGATGGCCGCCTCTTCACACTCTGTCAGCAGTAACACTGGCACACACAGGAACGTCCTCATTCACTGTTGTAAGGCCTGCCGCATTTTGTCCTGTCACACACACTCTTTGTTCTTACACAGACACACAGTGACATCAATTCTGCCAAATATTTGAAGCATCAAAGGAAAACCGACCAGAACAAGCTGCTTGTTACAGCCAGAACCAAAATGCGTTTTCACTAGAGCCTCGTCTCATTTTTGAATCTAGTGTGCACCTCATAATCAATAGCCATTGAGTGCCTCGTGGCCAATCAGGCGCTTGCAGGGGGCCGGGAGGAATTTTCAGGCCCGGATTGTGACTGTGGTGTGAGACGGCGCAATCACGAGTGCGATTTGCACTCCAAGCGGGCTGCTTCCAGATCAATGGGAACCCAAGAAGGAGCGAATAGTAAGTGCGTTATGTAGGTCAGTCAATACTGGCAATAATGATAGAATAATCTCAGTGGGGGACGGCAGCCAGTCGATCCTTAAACACATCTTATATTGTGCACATTTTCTCTGCATGGCATGCATTCTCTCAGAACAGCACAGGGACCTTGAATAACCTTAAATTATTTTTTTCGTATAGACATTCATTGCCATTACTACTGTTGTGCATATAATGAGTTAAAACTGAAATTGCACACATCAGTATTTATTCTTCACCTTTAACTACATGCACAAGTGCTACTCTGTGGATTGTTGCCACTCTCTCTTTGTGCCAGTCAACCTTCATATATTTGCAATTTATTAAACAATTCTTAGATTATTATTTAAATTCTGCTTTTCCTGTGCCTGGTTTTATTTTATCATATCATTCCGAACTGTTTTTCTGTTTTGTTTTTTTTTCTCCATTGCGTTGATGTTGTTATGTCACAATTGACTGTAAAATGTTTTATTAGTCTGCTTTATCAGTCTGAATTTTTATATAAGTTTAGATGTGGGTTATTTTAATAATCTGAATGGGATTCCTGAAAACATGAGTCTGAATACAGAAAACATTTCCCACTTTAAATATAGAGTTTAATAAGGACAAATATACTAAAAAATAAATAATAATAAAAAACAATAATATTTATAATAACAATAATAATAAAAAAAATATTATTATTATTATTATTGTTATTATAAATAATAATAAAAAACAATATTTATAATAACAATAATAATAAAAAATATTATTATTATTATTATTATTATTATTATTATTAAAAATCCTGGATTTCCTATAAATGTTAGAGATTAATTTCTAGTTTTGAATATTTCTTTCTGTCTGTCTGTGTCTTTTCTTTCTTTCTTTCTTTCTTTCTTAAAAACGTGTAATTTTCCATATCTATCTATCTATCTATCTATCTATCTATCTATCTATCTATCTATATATATATATATATATATATATATATATATATATATATATATATATATATATATATATATATACGTATATACATACATATATACGTATATATATATATATATATATATATATATATATATATATATATATATATATATATATATATATATATATATATACACGTATATACGTACATATATACGTATATATATATATATATATATATATATATATATATATATATATATATATATATATATACTATATATATATGTGTGTATATATATGTATGTATATATATTTGAGACTGGAATTAGATTACATTTATGCATCTTAATAATTTCCTTATTTATTTAAACAACTTTTATTTCCTTGAACTGGGTAGTGTTTTAATTCTTAACTATTAAAACACTCTTTAGATCAAAAAAAAAAGAACATCTTTGACCCTAGAAACAAATCTCAGCCAAAGCAAAGCTCATTTTCTCTATTTTATCAGGGTGGTGGATTAAAAGGACCATACTTTAATGCTGACTGGAAGATAGATCTGGTCATAACTTGCTACGCTTTATAGCTCATCTGCATACACTGTGCATACAAAGTGGATTAGACAGGAATAGCAAAGTGGGTTAAAACTGAAATTTGAATATATTGAGGGCTTTTAAGGAAGCCAGGAGGACTCTATTTACATATTCAAGGAGGAAAGTCTCTGTTATTCAAGGTCAAATGTATGATGTTTTTAATCCTACCTCTTTTAGGGTCTTTGGCATAATAAGCCTGAAAACAGTTACAGTAAGAGACTCTTCTTACTTTTGTAATTAAATGTAATTAATTAAAATCTTAAAATGTGTGAATGTTCCCTGTCTGTCTTTGAGTGAGAGACTACGGTGAGGTTACACATAAGAAACCAGAGGCTCTCTGTACCTTGTGAGAGTTGTAAAAACAGTCCTTGCATCACCATGTCATTTATATCCTCAATAAAAGGGCTTATTTTCCTGCCCCCTTGAGATCCCAACTCAGAAGACATGCATGCAAATTAAAGTTGGATCCAATCCCAAGAAGGATTCTTTTTCACCCCTTATGGCATCATTTCTGTCTTCATGTCTGCTGCTGTGGTCCTGATGTGAGTCGGATGATTGTTATTCAGCTGTAAACCCTGCTTGATTATGACATTATCCTGTCATAGCAGTTGCAGAGACTTTTATGTGTAGGAAAAAAGAAAAGAAATCTTGTAAGTTTGATGTTTTGCAGTAGAGTGTGACAATGGATGGTCGTGAAGGTACAGGTGTTTTGATCAGACTTCTGGCGTCTTCTTTTTGGCAGCGTGCTGTGGGAGCCGATGGGCGATGGCAAGCGCGTGATCTCTCTGGCTGAAAGCCACATCATGCTCTGGGACCTTCAGGAAAGCTCCACCAAGGCCACGGTGAGATAGAAGCCCTCTCATTATTTGATAACTGCTATATCAGCCTACAACCTGCACTCTCCGCCTGCAACCAGAGCCAGTTAAAACGCACTTTATTCACCATTGCACAATTGTACTGAAAAATGAAAGGAGTACTTCACTGTTTTTCAATCTATGTTCAATACATTACAACTGACACTCAAACTCTTTCATTCCAAATTTGGCAAATTCTGTTGTCATGGAGCTTGCTTCCTGCACTGGGGCATTGTCATGCAGAGGGACATGGTCTTTTTGGGTTCCATTGAAGGGAAATAGTAAAGCTACAGTATACATAAAAATTCTATACAATTATGTGCTTCAAAATTTCTAACAATTTGTCTGCCTTTAAATATTCGGAGGAACTTATATGGATGTGTTGGACAAGGGGTGCACAAACTTTTGCCCATTATAGTGTATATCAGCGTGTGAGTGATATTTTTTGGTAATACTTTACATTAAGGTTCTCTTAACTAACATAATATACTGCAACAAACCATGAAGTTTATATTAATAAACTATAAGTAATGTAAAAAACCATATAATAAGTACATGATAAAGTAACAAAGGAAACCTATGTACTAACTGATGACTGTAATGTTTATTTCATTCACAAGCAAACAAAATCTTCAACGTTAATGTAAATTAATACCTAGTTACTAAACAATGATAATCAGTTCAACTTGGGTCTCTGAGATTAAATATTGGCACCCTCTATTTAGCTGTATTTCTAACATTTTTTAAATGAGCTCTCTCTCTCACTCACTCACTCATTTTCTACCGCTTATCCGAACTACCTCGGGTCACGGGGAGCCTGTGCCTATCTCAGGCGTCATCGGGCATCAAGGCAGGATACACCCTGGACGGAGTGCCAACCCATCGCAGGGCACACACACACACTCTCATTCACTCACGTAATCTCACACTACGGACAATTTTCCAGAGATGCCAATCAACCTACCATGCATGTCTTTGGACCGGGGGAGGAAACCGGAGTACCCGGAGGAAACCCCCGAGGCACGGGGAGAACATGCAAACTCCACACACACAAGGTGGAGGTGGGAATCGAACCCCCAACCCTGGAGGTGTGAGGCGAACGTGCTAACCACTAAGCCACCGTGCCCCCCTTTTTTTAAATGAACCACTTCAAAAATATTAAAGAATTCATTCATGTTCATCATTTCTTCTAATGGATGATATAAATATTTATTCATCTCCAGCCTGAATCCTTCACAGAAATTTGATACATTTCAATCTGCTGAGAAAAGAAAACTGAAACTCTTCATTCTAAACTCATTTATCTTCTTCTTCTTCTTGTTCCTCTTCTTGTTCCTCTTCTTCGTCTTCTTCGTTCTTGACCTCTTACCTGGCAGCTCCATCTCCAACATCCTTCTACCAATATAACCATCTCCCTCCTCTGTACAGTACATGTCCAAACCATCTCAATCTAATCTTGCTAATCCTGTCCATACTCTAAACTCATTTATAATGAACATTTATATCTCAGGGCAGTTGTTGTTGAAATTAAAACTCAAGTCAGTATACCGTTGCCTTTCAAAGATCCCCGTACGAAACAGACGTGAGAAAATGTCCGAGCAAAGACGGTGTAGTTTTATTCTGTACAGTAAAAAGCAATTATGGTTAAAGTTTTCTGGAAAGTTCCATCTGCAATCAGACTCATCTGACTACTCTAATAATGTGTAATCAGCTATTTTTCCCCTCTGAAAAGAAAGACCTCTGGAAGAGCTCATGCAATCTGAATCATCCTAGTCTGAAGCGGTGAAAAACGAAGTCTGAGTATGTCCTCTTCAAATGCTTAGCTGTCAGAAAAAAACATGAAATATGAATGACGGCAGGTTCCGTTTTACTTTACGATTTTGACACCATAATGCATATTACTCACTAAACCAGCTTGTTGAGGATAATGGAGTTTTGATCAAATGCAAGATATTTTCAGGGTGTAAAAATTGCTGATACAAATCACTGAATTCAAATGCAACTTCCTAGTATTTTAAATAATTCCAATAGCGCATGAAGGCAGCTTTAGATAAATATCGTTAATCAAAGAAATAACAAACATACTCTAGGTCCACAATAGCAAGCAACTCAGCAGCAGCATGACTAACAACATTAGGTTTTCCTCAGTGCAGTGCAAATTTTGTGTGACGCAGTAAAGAGATAAACTGGCTTGAATGATTCTTTGGACCAATCCTATGATGTGTGGTCCAACATTAATTAGCTCTCATAATTAAAGCTGTAGATGGATGGAAGGATGGATGGATGCTTACTCGCTCTATCTCTCGCTCCCCTTCCCCTTTCCTTCCAGTGGGAAATTCACTGTAGTTCCTCCCTTCAATTTGTTCCCATCTACTTAAGGGGAAAAAGCAGTAGTTGCCATTTCGGCCACTCGTTACATATTTAAGAAGTAGCTGAGCTGCGATGGGTTGGCACTCCGTCCAGGGTGTATCCTGCCTTGATGCCCGATGACGCCTGAGATAGGCACAGGCTCCCCGTGACCCGAGGTAGTTTGGATAAGCGGTAGAAGATGAATGAATGAATGAATGAAGTAGCTGAGATTGTTTATTGTTTATGTTGTTCTGTCACTAGTATAGTTAGTTTGCTTTGCTAATCAGCTGAAGCTAGCAAGTAAGATGTATGAGGAAACAACCAAATTACACATGCTTAAAATACAGTACTGTAGATAGACACCGAGTAGAAAAACATCATTGTTCCTTTAACTTGCAGCTAAACTTTGTTTAATAAATGTTTTAATCATGATTTTTAACCTTGCCTTAAACTAAACTTAACTTTAACTTTCTTAAAGCCCTTTTGCTTGAGCTCCAGAAAACAGTTAAAGGGTTATGATCGTTGTCCCTTTAGGGTGATTTTTTTTTTTCTCCTCTCACAAACCAGTGCCCGTACAATTAAGTTGTCTGCAGTCATGCAAGTCCAGATAAAATGTGAGTTTAGGTTGGTTAACTTAATGTCCCATTAGCGAGGAACCACTGTGTTGAAGGTATTCATTAATAATGCACTGCACTCATTACTAATTAATGCCACGCTGACTGAAGTTCATTGGCTGGACGTGTCCCTGGCCTTTTAGGACATAACCCTTAATCTACATTCGAGAGCCTGTGTACGAAAGCAGTGAACTGCAAACACGTCCGCTCCATGCAGACCACACAAACTCCATGCACACACACACACACACACACACACACACACACACATACTCGACCTCAGCAGAGGTTACCCACAAGGTCCAGGGTCACTGCCACAGAGAGCCTCTCTAAACAGGCACGCTAATGTCAGCTTTGTATTCGGAGCGAAAGGGGGGTTATCGAGTGACGAGGCCCGCTGGAGTAGCGTCCATTAAAAGAGACGTGGAAAAAAGGGAGAGAGAGGAAAAAGAGTGAGCGAGAGAGAGTCAGAGAGGCAGGGCGCTCAGTCAGGTTCTGGCAGTGCTGATGAGAATGCTAATCTCCCTCATGCAAACCTTCCTTATACACACGAAAACATGCCAGCTTCCTTCATCTCGTCTATCCTCACGCCCCTTTTTTCCTTCTGAGCCAGAACGCCTCACGTTGATGTGTTCATCACGGCTGCGTCCTTGCCGCTGCTCAGACTGTAAAGCTTTTTTTTTCTCTTTTTTTCTTACCCCCAAATCTCTGCGAATTCTGCTCGAGAATTCGACAGGCTCACGGCTTCGCGGCTTACCAAACACCCGAGCTAAAGCCAAGCCAGCTTAGCAAAACAGCACAGTGTGAGAAATAGCAGTGAGCTTTCAGCGAATCTTGTGAGAGGGAACAGAGTGTATGCCATCATGCCTCCGAGTTCACCCTAATGTTTAATGGCATTGAGGCTAATGGAGGTTGGCAAGGGTGGTGCTTGTGATGGGCACTGCAGTAAAAGATGCATGTTCTTTCCCTTAGTACTAATGAAATAATAATTCATATTTATTTTGCACTGTTTATTTCCAGAAAAATCTCAAGGTGCTTCATATGAATGAAGACTTTTTAATTTTTTTCTAAAAGAACGCCGGATGATGGAGTAATAAGTCCCTACCCGGTGTGAGCGCGAGGCCAGGATCGATCCACTCCAACATGCCTTTGTGCTCTGGCTTTCCTCCAAGAAGCCTTCAAGAAAAAAAAAAACTATAGGAGAAAGGCAGGGTAGGATCTGGCTCGTCTATCTGCTCAGCACCGAGCGATGAAACAAAGCAGTGCAGGACAACTCCCACTGACGCTCAGTACACTAGCCTTTGTTTATCATTATTCGATACAGCTACATTCTTTCACTTTGCTTCATTTCGATCACAAAACTGTCATTTCCAAGAGTGATGAGGTGCCCTCCTTCTGCTCTTCTTCTTTTCTAAACCATCCTGCCATGTTGTTGTTAAATTTTTTTTTTATTGTTTCATGTTTGTCTTTTAGCCAACATTTTTGCAAATCGCTTATGCAAGCAGTTTTACCTTTTCTCATTAGATGTCTACTGTAGTTCAAAATGACACCATAAACTAATGTAGGCAGGGAAAGAAACATAATAAGCTTGCAGTTACCACAGCGATGTGTCATCACACCTTAAACAGAACGCAGACAGCTACATTTTGGAGAAGATAAAGCTGATTTTAAGCTGAGCCGCTTCACTGAGTCTAATGTTCCTTATGTTGACTGCAGGAAGGTGGAATATTTCTTCTCAACACGTCTACTTTTTAAAACTACAACACAATGATCTGACATAAGAGTGAGGAAATTGGTAATCATATACGTCATGGCCAAATGCTTGACTTGACTTGACTTGACTTGAAATGTTTGTGGACACCTGAAAATCATTCATGTATGATTTTGAACATCTTATCCAAGTTTTAGTCCTCTCCATATTTCAATTAGATTTTGGAACGTAGCTGTGAGGAATTGTGCTCATCTAGTGACAAGAGCATCAATGAGGTCAGGCAATGATATTGGGTAAGGAGGTTCAGTCAGGAGCTCACTTTGTGCACTGGGGCATTGTCATGCAGGAACATGGTCCCTTCAGGCTCCTTACTTCTATTGAAGGGAAATTGTAAAGCTACAGCAGACATATAAATTCTATAAAATTGTGTGCTTCGAAATTTAGGACAGAACCTCATATAGCAGGCACTTATTTCCAGGGATTTCAGTACAGCATAACAGATATTGCGTCATCAGGTGGGCGTGGCCTATTTGATTATCCAACCCTAACCCTAACCCTAACCATAACTGTAGTTTTTGGTTGTTTATTTGTTTTCTAAAATAAATCAACCTGTATGACTGTTTTGTCCTTTGTAGTATGCTGGTTTTTTGAAAGAAGGCGTTTTTCCAAGACCTCAGGAAACATGCCCACTTTACGTCGTGGTAACGAAATCCCTGGAATTTAGTGCCTGCCAACCTCATACAGATCTGACCATCAGCCCTCCATGTACTAATTCATGTTAGTCACTGCACACTCGCAATTCATATTGGACAGAACATTCATTCATTCATCATCTACCGCTTATCCGAACTACCTCGGGTCACGGGGAGCCTGTGCCTATCTCAGGCGTCATTGGGCATCAAGGCAGGATACACCCTGGACGGAGTGCCAACCCATCGCAGGGCACACACACACTCTCATTCACTCACACACACACTACGGACAATTTTCCAGAGATGCCAATCAACCTACCATGCATGTCTTTGGACCGGGGGAGGAAACCGGAGTACCCGGAGGAAACCCCCGAGGCACGGGGAGAACATGCAAACTCCACACACACAAGGTGGAGGTGGGAATCGAACCCCCAACCCTGGAGGTGTGAGGCGAACGTGCTAACCACTAAGCCACCGTGCCCCCTTGGACAGAACAAATATCGATTAATCTTCTACCTGTATGTCTCATAGAAATGTAGAAATTAATGATTCAAACAGTGTTTCTAGCTTTACCCTTTAGGGCTTTTTCATTGTGACTTGCCTATAGAACATTCCAGAAAACCCATCAAGGACACTGAAGACTCACAGCGGCTCTTGTCATTGAGTTTGCAATGAAAAGGTGAAAAGTATAGTTTTTATCTCACAGCAGGAGCCCTGTTTCTTTGACTCGCATCAATATGAGCAGTTTCAGCTTTCGGGTCGTGTTCACTGGTGCACGATATCCTCTCAGGCCGTCCTGGACAGGACAGAAGCCTGCTAAAGCTCCTAGGTGAATGTGCAGCCATTGATTAAGATGTGTATGTGTGTGTGGATCAATTTGCCTCCCTAGATCGCGAGCAGTGCCACCTTGGAAGGCAAAGGGCAGCTGAAATTCACCTCGGGTAAATGGAGCCCCCACCATAACAGCAACCAGCTGGCCACCGCCAACGACACGGCCATTCGAGGATGGGACCTTCGCAGCATGAGGTGAGCTGAGGGCTCAGAGGTCACAGGCTTGAGCAGAAAGCTGATGAGACATCTCCATATAGCTCTGGAAAGTTTTAGCACTCCACTACCACCTACTTTTCGATATTCCATCCTCACATTGTTAGATTTAAATAGCATTACACGTGAGAAGGTACAAAATAGTAGAAAACTGAAAGGAAATAAAACGAGTATACAGTACATACCCTCTGAAAAATATTAAACTACTAGATATTCAGGTATATAGCTGATGCAGTATTTTAACCAATAATTATTAATCATGGCAAGCATTTCGTTCAGTGTCATTACATAGTCACAACCTTTGTTTATTCTCAACCATCTACCAACTTCTTAGCTTAGGTGGAAAAAGTTTTTTGATTATACAGATGTTGCGTAAAAGCCCTCAACTTAATAATTAGCCAGTTAATAGTGTCAGCTTCAGACATTCTGCTCATAAGCCACAGAGCATCTGATATCTTTTTATTTTATTTATTTATTTATTTTATTTTATTATTTTTTTTTTTAACACTTTTCTGGCCACAGGATTTGTACACAGAATTCTAATCTAATCTGATTGGCTTCCCACACTTTCATGGCAAACATTTACCCTGCTACACATTAGGCTAAACACAGAACATTTACATGATCCTGTCTTTATTAAAGAGTTATTTAAGCATTTGTTTGTAAGTAGTTGTGGTTAGCAAATAATCTGATGGTCTACAGAAAAAGTTGTGGATATCTACTGTGTGAATCCAGTTGCTAATTCCTGTTTTTATTGATCAAACATTCTGGAATCTTGAGCAGATGGTAAAATAAAGTTGACACTTTTCTGGCCATATGTTTTAGAATCTTAAAATTTGCAACCCGATTGGCTCACCACACTACCATGCAACGGTTTGTATACTGACACACCGTGAGCTTTCTGGGGTGTGAAATAGTTACAAGTCTGAAAAACGTTCTTAGAGCCGCATCGTTTAAAGAGCTCTGTTTGAAATAGTCGACGGGTAACAGAGATAATCTGATGGGCTGCAGGAAAAGGGATGTGGTTGGGAATCTGACATGTAAATCAGGATGCTCCTTTCTATAAGATTTGATCCAAATATACTGAACGTTTGAGCGAGTGCTAGGAGTGCTAGGAGTCTGGCTTTTTAGATGCTCAGACGTTCTAGCTCAGGCCACAAGTTGAGGGACACCGTGGACAGGATGCCAACCCATCACAGGGCAAAACTGTACACACTGACATACTCACTCACGCACTACAGACAATTTAGAAATGCAAATGCACGTCTTTGGATATTGAAGGAAACCCCAAACCTTGGGGAGAAAAATGCAAACTCTCTGCACACTGGGCGGAGTCATGAATCAAACAGCCAACTCAGAAATTGCGAAGCAATCGTGTGAACCACTAAAATCCTTCAATTAGCAAAATTTAATAAACAGAATGACTTCTGGTCATTTTCTAAACACAAATATACCCGTCAATCCACTTATTTGGGAACATATTCCTCAGTTTAAGTGATCAGAAATGATTTTTCCGCCATAACTCGAAGACTTCCCCAGAGCGTGGATCTTATTAGCAAAATAATAGCAATGCATTTTGAACGACTACAAGCAATACGGTAGCTAATTTGTGCCAGCCTTTATCTTCAGATTTCAGAATGCACTGTCGGTGTCTAATACTGTGACGCACTGTATAACCGATTATCAGCGCATCTCTAATTTCCCTATACAGCCACGTTTTCACCCCGTTAGTGTGACGCCATAGCGTGTGCCACTTAGTGAGGAAGGGCTGGTGCAGTGAATCATATGAAGCAGATGGGCGATGGAATGAAATGAGGCTCTGTGTGGGCTGTACAGCCAGAATAATAATCACAGCACTATTGATCCCCGGGATAACACAGAGCCAGACCTTGAGACGATGAGTGAGGGAGTAGATGGAGAACGAGTGCAGAGCAGGAAAGGAGAGAGAGAGCAGGAGAGAAGGAGATAACAGCAGGAACGGAGCTTAGATTAGAAGAGATAGGAAGGGATGGACAGTAGAGATACCGAGACGAAGCCAAAACGGAGCGAGAGTTGGAGGAAAATGAAAATTGCACAGAGATGCATGGCAGAGGAAATAAAGATTAAAGGGATAAACCGTGAAGCTATAAGACAATTGAGTGTAATGTTATTCACAAAATGCTACTGTAAATCATTTTATGAGCCTATTTTTGTTTCCCTTTTTACATATTGCCTAAAATGACTGAGTAAACAAAAAATCCCTACAGGTTTAGACAGTAAGTTGGATAGACGTTGTAATTTATATGTTAATATACAAGGACCATAACTAAATCACAATTTCAAACACTGCAGCACATGTAAGTTATACTCCAGTGACAGAGGAAGAGGAATCAAAGGATAGGATATATTAATGCACTCGTACTAATATGGTTTTGTTTCCATAGTAACAATAATTCACAGTCCCCTTGTCTACGTAACAAACAGATTTAAAAATGTTTTATTTAACACAGAAAATTGCATGATATGGCAATATGGTTCTTTCCGTAAGGAGACATTTATTTAAATTGTATTAATTGCCCCTAGGTGGTCCAGTGGCAGAATCCCGCGTTCTCATTGCCACGGCCTGGGTTTGATTCCCGGGCAGAGCGCTTACCTAGCTACTGAAGAGTTAACTCTAAGTGCCGGTCCCGAGCCGATAAAAATGGGAGGGTTGCATCAGGAAAGAGGGGAAAAAAAACAAATATTTTTTAAAATGTATTAATTAAATTAGTTAATTACCAGGAACCAAAAAATGAAATTTGCACCTGTTTTGTTGTGTCCGTTTATTCAGCTTGTATCCATTTTTTCAACATTGGTATTTCTTTGCCACGTCACACTCCACAACGGTGCTTAAAGGTGGGGTGCACAATGTTTGAAAAATGCTTCAGAAAACTGAGTCGGGCTGACAAACAAAACAAGTGTGTAGCCAATTAGCAGAAAGAGGTGTGTCTTGTCAATATGCGGCAGAGAGAGTGTTCAGTGCACATGTCTGACATTAGCAGAAAGCGATTGAAATGTTGACATGGTGGATACCTGCCATTACCTCTGCCCCGGGTTCTAGGTGTTGAACGTCGTCTTCTGCGTGAAACGGAGCTAAACCTTTCACGGTAGAACACACAGTACTACAAAAACACATTTGACCTGTATTACCATAGTATTACAAATTGAGTTCATTTATTGATAAAAATATCCCCTCGGCCAGCTGCCCCAGCAGGTTCGGCCATAATAGTTGCCTGGGTTGCGTATGTATGTGTGGGGCGGAGCTATCAATACAGGGTTGACATCCATTTGGGTTAGGGGCGTGTTTGTTTTGGTGATTTCAAATGTCAACATTGGCTTTAAAACATCGTGCACCCCACCTTTAATGACTTATATGGCTTTGTAATTCATGTCAAAGTCGAAGGCCTTGTCTGCAACCACTAAAATTCTGATTAAGATTTTCCCAACAGACGTAAAATCATCTCTCACTGTGATCCGACTGCATCCCGACTAATTTTATATCAAATTTGCAGTGATAAAATAATTCATTCGTTTATAGTGAATGAAAATGTCTGATCTGTAGATTTTCATTCGACATGGAACGCCAGTCTGATGGGAAAAAACGGGTTATGGGAAACTCCAGTGTCAGAGCTCCTGAGGTTTTCCACCATGGGAAAGTCTTCAAGACAGAGGACCGTTTATTTCTTCAGTTGTTTAATAGTCACAAACTCTCTTTTTTTTTTTTTTTTTTTTAAACTTAAATGAACAAAAATATAAGAGATACTGGTGATGGCTCAGACCCCTCGGAGCACAGGGTCACATCTCACTACTGTATCATGGATTATTTTACTATAACCACAAGCACCATCATGTTTTACTGCATGGACGAAGATTTTGAAAACTGATGACAATCAAGCGATCAGCCAGTCAATATGAACTATATAGATTGTTTAAATCTACTTTTAATCTACAGAAATTATGCCCTAATATGAGATTATGTACATCCATTTGTCATTATTCAACATTGAGAAAATTTAAATGAAAGAAAATGATCTGTTGATGCTGTTATTCTCTTATTTTAACCAAAAAAAAAAATGATCCACTATTTTTTATATTTGAAGAAAATATCAACATATTAAACTAGTATATATTTCAATGCACATCATAAAAAAAAAAAGTGTGTGTGTGTGTGTATATATATATATATATATTTATTAATTTTTTTTCATTAGGGGTACCAGTAATTTTGGAGTTGTCTATATTCACAAGTGGAGGATTTTTAGATTTAAAGATGCGCTCTAGGGCTGGAAGGAGAGTCAAAACACACACACACCAGAGTTTTCTTCATCCGTCCAGTTGGTTTAGCAGCTGTGTGCTAGCAGTAAGAGTGCGGATCTCTTTTGCTCCACTGCCCATCCGACATCCTCCAGAGTGTCTGTGCCGGCTTGTCAAGAGGAGTGTGAGTCAGTACAGCACCGGCCTGGTGAAAAAAAATCAGCTCTCTATATACGTCACAACACCATAATAGATAGCAGAGCAGAAAAGAAAGATCTTTGCAGATCAATTACAGCTGCTGTTTGCTGCTAGAGAAAGTAGGGCCAGCATTGTTCCGTTAAGCTGTGACGTAATCTGTAATTACGTAAATGCGTCACCGGCTCCCCTGTTGGTCTCCTATGAAACGACACTGGCTACTTCTGATCTCTTTGAGTTCGGCGAGCCGTACTGGATTTTATAGCGTAATCATGCTCATGCAAGAAATGCTTTCGCTCCATGTAAACAGATAAGACTGACTAGTAAGTAAGTATGTGTTTTCTGAAACCTTAACCTCATTTATACCATACACAAGCATACGGTTTATCTGATTTTATATGAAAACGGGAATGAGGTGTAGAGCAGGCCGGTGCTTCATGCCGATGTTCTGTCTGTTCATCAGTCTGCAGCCTTGCCTGCACCTCTGAGGCACAGTGTGAGAGTGCTAGAGCGTACACACACACACACACACACATACACACACACCACCTCCCTGCAACTGTGTGAACACTGTGCATTAGCTGTCAGCTCTGATGCCACAATACACACAGCATCTCATGCAAACAGAAACAGAGGTGTGTGGTGCAGTGAAGCTGTTCTGGGAGACACAAAAAGACAGACTGTGTGAGAAGAGACAGAGACACGGCATTTAACTGCTAGTGAATTTTCAGTTGCTGAGATGGATAAGTGAAAAGTGATTACAGAGTGATTGTGACGTGATTCACATCGGTGTGTAGAACAAATACAAAAATGTAGCTAATTTAAAAGAAACCTTTCTTTTCTCCTGGCATCGTTTTGTGGCATTAGTGACTCTTTTTCTCAAGGTTTTATGAATGCTTCATACCAGTACACACAATGATTCATACAAACACGTAAAAATGTACAATTTCGTTCATACACGAGTCAACTTTTGCTTCGTTTTAAAAACCGGCTGAAATGTTTTGTTTTAATAAGTTGTATCGCTAGCAGGGTGCGTAAATATTTCATCGATCTTTAGGTTCACATTTTGTTTTGCCAGAGGACTAACCGGTCGTTCCAAATAAGCTCTCTCTCAATAGCAGGTACTAATTTGTAAGTCGTCAGTAATTACCTGAGCTTTGCCGGTTCTTATATTGGCTAAAACTAATTGAAGTTACAGCCTGTGCTTGCTGTGAGGATAGAATGCACTTTCATAAGCACATCGCAAGATCCTTCATTCATTCATTCATTCATTCATTCATTCCTCTTTATCCTGCTCAGGGTCGTGATGAATACAGAGCATTTTCTAGTAGAGAATTCATTCTGGATCGGATGCAAATCGTTCATATGCTTCTAGGGGCAGTTTAGTTTTTTCTTGATTGTTGCAGCTTCCAAAAAATGCGATGTAATGTACAGAGTATTTTGTACATTTTTTTTTTGTTGCAGAAAACTACTGAATTGGTGAAATTGAATTGCAAGCACAAGATTCTTCTTTTAAACCCCTACCTTTGAAGACACACGTGTAATTACTTTCTATGATAGCTGTACTCACGGTTTAACACGTGCAAATCTGTCATTTTTATTTTTATTTTTTTCTTTTTGCTGCTCCCTGTTCGGGGACGTTACAGCAGATCACGTGGTCCACATATTAAATTTGGCACAGGTTTTTGATACAGGATGCCCTTCCTGATGCAAACCTTCCATTTTTATCCAGGCTTGTGACCAGCACTGAGAGTTAGCTCCCTGCCTAAAAATCAAACCCGGACCTCAACCATGAGATTGCGTGATTCTGCCACTGGACCACCATGATGCCCATCTTCATTACCATCTGTGATAATTTTGATAAATTGCAGTATTTTTGTGCAAAATTGTGAAATCCTGGAGAAATTGCTTTATACCACTACAAAAAACCTTACACAACCCACAGTCATGTTCAGTTATCCTTTATGTAACATTGGGAAGTAATACACGTAACTAATAAAACACTTTTATTGATTTATTTTTTATTGATTTTGTAAAAATATTTTTGCTCTTTTCTTCCATAACTAGTCAGAAGTAATCAAATATATAATGTATATTATATAAATAGACTACTGTCTTTACTCCCATTCCCCACAAATGTTTACTGAAAAATTTGAAAAAAATGACGATGTTACGTATTGATAAATGAGATCAGCGAGATTAAGAGCCTGACTTTGTTTTACGACTCTGATGTTTTCGTCCTAGTTTTCAGTCAGGTTTTCTTATTTGGTAGATCGAGGACCTCTGGACCCCTGACTGTTACTCTGATCTTCCATTACATTTGTAAACCTCGCCACCTCAGAGAGCATTTTGCTATGTGGAAAACGAACATGCCACCCACACCAAGCTCTTACCCCTTCTGCTACTGCAGGCAGAGGCCCTTTACCCCCTTACTGTGACTGCAGCCTCACTTCTAATAGAGGTGTTAAATGCATTTTGTGTGTGTGTATGTGGTGTTTGTGTGCTGGACTGTTGTCATAGCAACAGAGTTTTAGGAATACCGCAGATATGACCGAATTTCCTTATTCGTGTCCTTTCATCACCACCACCAGCTGAACTTATGTGTACGAAACCAGAGGGGGAGTTCTGCTGACTGGACCATGTCGTGTCCCGAGGCTTTATGTGCGAAAGCGACCTGATCCCTGTCATTTTCTGTTTTTTTTTTTTTTTCTTTCTTTTTTTTTTGTCCCCCAAAAACCAGGATTTGCCTGGTTGGCTCCCAATTTCAGATTTGCAAGTGTGGAAGACTTTGGAGCGATGAGGCTAACCCAATTTCCTGCTCCATTTCTTTGGATAGCATTAGCAGCCGCTGCTCCTCGATCTTGTACGGGTGGCGAAGATTGTAAACGAAGGCTAAAGGTCACCGCCGTTAGGTGTACACGATGGAAAATGTGCCGTTGCCTAGAATACGTCTGCTTTGGTTTTGTTTGTGATACTTCTTGACAAATGAAAAGCTCTCCCTTTAGGAAGATAAGATGATGAGTGATGACACGTTGTTTTTTTTTCCCTTAGTCTACTCTATTGATGTCTTAATATTCATACATCATCGCATAATGGAACTGGACGCTTTAACCTTTCCCTGTGCTTGGCAAGCACGGGCTCCTGCAGAACGATATGAATTGAGACTTTAATCTTGACCTAATTGAAGCCCCCTACGCTCCCCTCTGGTCAAATTTCCTCACCCCTAGTTTTAATAAGCTTTTTAATTAGCATGTTAATTGTATAATGAGATCAGTGGACGGTGAGATAGCCAGCTAACAGAGACGGAAAGAGCAAGGCGGAGCAGTGCTCAAGAGATGTTGAAGGACCCCAGGCACCCCTGTCAGTCGCCCATACTAATGAAGTCGAGGTCCTTCAGACAGAGTTCATACGCATGCATTGGCTTTTACAAGTTCTTGCAAACCGAACACATACTATGTGATCTAGGAAGTCATCACTTGGCATTAGGACTATTGCAACCTGCGACAAGCTTTACTACTTGTCACATTTTTATATTATATGAGATGGAGGTTTGGCCTTCAGAGCTACAGCACCAGACTGCATTTGATTGATGAGAAATATATGTTGGTCTCTCTCTCTCTCTTTTGCTTTTTGTAATATCTTCACATATTTTCTCTCTCTTGTTCATTATCACCATATAGCTTCTCTTTCTCTGTCCCACACAGTCAGATCTACTGCATTGAGAATGCCCATGGGCAGTTGGTGCGAGACTTGGACTTCAACCCCAACAAGCAGTACTACCTGGCCAGCTGCGGGGACGACTGTAAGGTCAAATTCTGGGACGTGAGACACATCAACGAGCCTGTCAAAACCATGGAGGAGCACTCCCACTGGTTAGAGCCACACAAACACGACCAGAGTGTAGAGATAAACACATAAGCATCACTTTTGTGTGCAAAAGCGGATGAATTTCAGCTCAAGCATGACCGTCCATACAAACAAAGGATTGCCTCATGGATTTGTAAGCTCAAAGCACACTGAAAGCTTGGTTTTTACAGCGGATGTGCAGTTTGTGTCTTGCATGCGTTGACGTTTTAATTAGCTTTATATCTGCAACAGTATTTCGTGACTTATTTAGAGGTCATGTATATGAGGCAGTTTGTAATTTACTAGCCTAACCCCTCCCCAAAACACACACACAACTATCACTGCATAAAGTGTCACTGGATGCTATCTTTCGAAAACACAGCACCACTGCATCTATAACAACCCACTTTTGATCCTAGTTAGATAAGAAATTATGGACCTGCAGCACGCCTGCGATATGCTTGTGTTTTTGTCATTTGTTCAGTTGGCAGCGAGGCCTTCGCTGAGCCTTGGGAGGGAGGAATTAGGGAATATTTTGGGACGGAAGCAGATTAGTTAGGCTGTAGAAGCAGGGTTGACTGAGTCAGATTTAGCTGTCGACAGCCAAGTTATCCTCCAACAATCCCCTTCAATGAGGAGCTGGGATCGTCTCCTGAGCCATGCCTGAGGCTTAGACAGAGAGAGAGAGAGAAAATGTTAGCAAGGTGGAAAAACAAGGAGAAAATTGGAGTAAGGGAGGGAAATTAGGAGGTAGGCAGTTTTTCAGCATAGCAGAATTAAGCAAGAAGCCAAGTTTCAAAAATAACAATGAAAATGAGTTTCTATATGGAAAGTATTAGCATCTCAGAACATTCAGTCCTTAATTTAAAAAAGTTTGAGTGTGTAAAATGTGGGATCATGTCCAGAAAGGAATATACAAGCTGATTTATTAACAGGGTCTACAGCGGGTTGTGTCTTTCACAAGAGCAAAACAACACATTTTACTTGTTCGCTGTAATGACTCGACATGTTTCTATGTAAAAGTGCAAAATAGCAGGAGGTTTGACACAGAAAGATCAATTTATCCCCAGCAATGTGATTTGCTAAACCCGTATATAAACCTTTTTTTCACCAGTTGCAGACAAAACAAAACCTTTGTTTTATTAAGCTTTCATAAAATAAACTCAGTAACTTATAGGTTTTGTTGTGGTTGCGCTTGACTTAACACATACACTATATGTAGCAGGACTCTCTGAGATAATCAACATATACTACTGCATCATTTCTACGGTTAACTCCGCCTACTTTGCACATGTCATTTTAAGCCTAATTTAACAATGGCATTGATTTCTCGCAATGTTTCTACCTCGTATTGTCTCAGGGAGTTGCTCATTGCTCATACGTTTCAAACGTCTATTGTTAAAAGAGGAACACAAATGAAGTCGTAATGCAATTAGAAATCACTTACAACACAACAGTGGATATATCCAGTCCCGCAGGATTTAGTGATTTTGCGGTCATTGAAATTAACACAAAATCAAGCAAGGGAGACAATATTTAAAAGAGATTGCAATTTGTTAGAGCTTTTATAAAGATTTGGGCCAAGATGCATGTTGATCACAACACACATCAGCCAAAGCCCACTTCTATGACTTGTGTCTAACATGATTCAGAACATGAACTTGATCATAGAAAGTAATTACACAAATTCCTGTTCTTTCAGTTACATCAATTTAAATCGTTTTCTGAAAAAAAAAAAAAAAAAAGCACACAAGTTGCATAACAAATTCTGAAAAAGCTGCAAAAGCAAAAATGTTTGTCCACAACAATCACAAAAAAGCTCCTTGAGGGAGTGTATATCATATTGCACCCACACATTAATAATAGTTATTTGGAATTGTATTAAATCAGAGCCCCAGTATGCAGTACTTTCTTCTTTTATTATTATTTTTATTCTTACTCTTATTGTTGTTGTCGTCATTGCTGTTGTTTCAGGGTGTGGAGTGTGAGGTATAACCACTCCCATGACCAGCTGCTGCTTACAGCCAGCAGTGACAGCAGAGTGATCCTGTCAAACATGGTTTCCATTTCCTCTGAGCCCTTTGGCCACCTCGTAGATGACGATGACCTCAGTGACAGCGAGGAGAATCATCATGAGGAAAAGTGGGTTTTGTGAGGGTGTGTTGAAAGTGAGGGTGTGTTGAAAGTGAGGGTGTGTTGAAAGTGAGGGTGTGTTGAAAGTGTATGTGTGCGATGGTGAGTGTGCGATGGCGAGTGTGTGACAGTGAGTGTGTGACAGTGAGTGACAACAATACAGTGGCAATATTGGTGGTATTGATCAATCCACCCTTTTTTAACATTTAAGAACAGTAAAAAAAAAAAAAAAAAAGAGTAAAACGTGTCTTCAGTAGCCTTTATACTTGATTTTTGCTGTGTGAATCTGCTCACCAGGGTGTAACAGAATCAGCCGATCAGTTTTGTCATGGTGAGATGTTATTCTGGAGGAAACCCAGTGATTCTAGTGTACAGCTAATTTAACCTAGCTTGCTATTTTATTGTTCATGAGAGATACGACATCATGTTGACTGGGAAACAGAAAACAGGGACTCGCCAAAGCTATAAAATAATAATCAGTTTCTCCTTGTTTTTACATCTCAGAGAAGGTTATGATCCTGGCTGGCCACATGCTTTTGGTTTCTATTGGCCCATGTGTCCAAAGAAATAGTGGAAAACTCACTACAGCAAATTTATTTTGTTTATTAGAAAGTTCTTATGCTTATATTAGCCCATTTGACTTAAATTGAGTTGCTCCAAACCTCAATATTTCAAAACAATTAGTCCTGTAAATAATATTGATGAATCTAATCTAATGGCTATTTGAATATATTGAATATAAAAGTGTGTAAAGTTCAGGAATTAAAAAGCTCTCAGAGTCCAATAAATAAAAATATTATTAATTAGTCTTTATCCCCGCTTTGCACTTTCTTCATTATTTTAATGCAGTTTCGCCTTAATTAGTCCTGGTTTCTTGTATGTTCCCCTGTTTTCCAGTAAGCTTGATTTGTGCTGAGTAGACAGGGTTCCAAAATAATTTGACGATGTGTGTAATCAAGTGCACGTAACTGACCCCCTGTTACCTGTGTACAGGAGCAAAGAGCCACTCCAGGACAGCATCATCGCTACATACGAGGAGCACGAAGACAGCGTGTATGCAGCGGAGTGGTCATCAGCCGACCCCTGGCTCTTCGCTTCACTCAGTTATGATGGGAGGCTGGTGATTAACAAAGTGCCCCGGGCTCTGAAATACCGCATTTTACTGTAGCATGACTAAAGCGAGAGCGTGTGAGAATGAAAACCATGATTTTTGGACCACTGAGAGCAAGAGATACGAGCGAAACGAATACTAAATGCAGAGCAAAGGAAGAAGAAGGAAAGTTGGATCACATCTGCATTATAAACACACGACTGCTATTAACACTACCAATTAGAGGCAGCCCCGGAGAGTTAGAATGATGGCCGTAAGGCTGTTTGAAGGAGAGAAGGCTGGAGGGCATGGACTGGCGTATGGCTTTGAAAAGCCCCTCGAGTTGATCGTCAGCGTCTATTCTGTTAGTTCTGTTAGAAGCTTCCTTCATCTCGTCCAGCCTCGGGCACCACCGCTGAGTAGAAAGTGCAGCCAGGGAGAACAGTGTGCCAGGGGCAGCATGGCACAGCGGGGCCTCTCTCCTCTAGCCTTCACTTCTTTTCTCCTTTACTCACCACAAGCATACAACTCCACGCTAACAGCTCCAGCTGGAGGGACAGAGATGACAAATGAATCTCCACCTAAACTTTAAAAGCATTGAACATCTTGGTGCGTATTAGCTGTTCTGTAATCAGTAACATTTTGTTATTTAACAGCTCAATAAATCGTGACCTTAATATTATAAGGCTCGATCTGGGTTAAGAACGAATGAGAGAGACGACTTTGTAACATTACATTAAGCTCATAAAATGCTTTCACATTCAGAAAACTGCACTGCAGAAAAAATAAAAATGAGCAAGTAAAAATTTAAAGTTGGGTAGGTGAGGTGGGCTGTGGGCGATCTTATATTTCTAATATCAAATATAAGATTATTTAGAAACTCTAAATTGTCTTGTTCTGTTGTGAGATTGGAAGGAACTTTGTTTCTTTCTAAAAAAAAAAAAAATACATGCTTAAATAATTTATTTAAAAAAATAATTTATTTAAGGCAATTTCAGACTTGAAATTAGTAAAAAAAAAAAAAGGTTTAGAAATAGGTTTAATAATCATATTTGATTTATTGTAGCCATATAATAAAAACCAGACTATATTCACGATGTTTTCACTTGCTAACGTCATTTTTTGCATTGTGGCTTCATAATATCCTGTGATGAACAATTTAAATTCCTTCTACTTGTTTTGCATTTGCACTGTTTCAGATGTTCTACATGGTTTGACCGATTATTCTGATTGTCCTTGTACATTCCAAATAAACTGGATTTGAAAGGCCAATAATTTGTATTTCAGCAGTGCTTGTGGTTGTTTTAATGCACTTCATCACATTTTCAATGCATTTCTTCATAGAGGGTTGTTAAGATCCTCATTTAACGGCTTAAGAGTGATTCGAGTGAAAGAAAGTCGGGAGGAGTTGAGGACACGATGTCATGATGTCATATCCCACGATGTCAGAACCCACGTCATGTGACGTCATCACCACAGACATTTAGCCAAAGCGCTCTTTGTTTCATGTGCGTCGAACATGAGAACATCTATCATAGAAAGTAATTACATATCCGAGTTTAAAAGAAGAATCCTGTGTTTGCGATTTCACCAAAAATATCTGAGTAAAATTATTTAAAAAAAAAAAAAAAGCTTGTGCAAAATCAAGCAACAATCACAAATAATCATCTTGAAATTCAATAAAACTTTACTTATTAACCGATAGTTGCTAATATCAGTTAGCTAGCTGGCTTGTTGCAAAGCAAGCACATGGTTTTTCCCACATTTCTTTTTTCAAACTTGAAGTCGAGTTGATTCTGTAGTCACGCTTCCTTTTGAAACAGGAAGTCAGAGTGAAGCTGTGTTGACTGGTTGTTCTAGATTAGTTTACACAATGATTGTGTTTGGGATTCATCTAAACAAGCTCTAAACAAACTGAACAGTAGCTGAGTTAGCTCGGTAGGTATGTAGTTAGTGAACTTAGCTAAATGTGAACAACAGCACAGTGTTTTTCATTGTGGAGGATTTACCAAGGATGATATTGAGATTCTGTATGTTTTCTGGAGTTATGCAACACGTGCTACTGCCAAGGTCGGCCGTCTGATGGTGATGAAGAGCCACAGGGGTCATCACCGAGAGGCATCTGAGGTAGGTTTATTATTAATTTATAGTATTGTGCTACTTGATGGAAAAAAAATGATGGAAAAGTCCTGTTAGTGTACAAAGAAGGAATTGTGTTCTCAATCATTCTGAGGTAGCAAGATAATCTGGGGTTGAACAGCCCCAAGTTGGCAAAAGACTCCATCTAAAAAGTGCCTGTCACAAAACTGGTGGACTTCAGCACAAATTCTACCATATTCCATATAGATAAGTCTCAACTAAGGCATGGCTGGATAAAGAAATAGTGTGCAGGAATCATGGTTGCTTTTAATAAGTAAGGCCTGCCCCTGGAAGTGTGACACGTATGTTCTAGAAAGCATTTAATTGGTCAGTCACAAGACTTGTGCAGAATTAAATCATACAAAAAATGTTTTCGGCAAGTTTGCCTCATACCTCCGGAGTTGAGGGTTCGAGTCTTGTCTCTGTGCATGTTCTCCTCTATGTGCTCAGTTTTCCTCCCTCTGTCCAATGACATGTCTTGTAGGCTGATTCGCATCTCAATCTGTCGGTCAGGTGTGATAGTGTATGAGTTTGTGTGTGTGTATGATTGTGCCCTGTGATGGGTTGGCACTTTGTTCAAGGTGTCCCCAGGGTTGTACCTTGTGTCCCCTGGTAAAGACTCCTGGCTTCCTGTGACTCTGTGTTGTATAAATGGTACAGAAGATGAATGGATAGATGGATGGAGATACTAAACAGATTTTTATTATTTTTTTCCTAAATGTATTACCATATTAGTGTCTCCAACATTAAAGGACAGGTACAAAAATCTCTAACAAGAACAGAACGTTCTGAATTCCTAATTCCTTTATTAAGTCTGCAGCAATTCTCCAACCCACTGCTGCAGTACTGCTTTGTCTTCTTACTGGCTTAGTGAGGTTAAAATGGGTTGAGACTTTAGGGACACTCTTCCTCTTCCTCTCACTCCTCCTTAACTCAGAATTTTATTGCCTGTCACTACGGTACATTCTGTATGGCCCCGGCTTCCCCTCCTCTCCCTGTCCTGCTCTTGACATGTGTGCTGGTGTGTGGCGATGGAGCGAGGATCCTGTGATCAACCTGACAGCTGTAGAGGCATGGTGCGGTGTGTGCGGTGTGTGTGGTGTGTGTGGTGTGTGTTGTGTGTGCTCTGCACTACCTCCAGCACCCTGTGTGTCTCAATAGTGCCTGAGAGGACCTTTCAGCTGGCACACACACCACATTTGGTGGACTGAGAGATGAGTGCCAAAGGGGATTCAGGACGGAAAAATGGAAACTGAAATGTTACACACTTTGGTAAAATGGCTACATGTGTCAAGAGTAGTATAGTGAAGGTTGTGTTTCTTATATCCACAGAGTGAATAACATGAGGCAATTGTTTTAAAATAGGGATCTATTGTGTTACTGCTTTACCTTTACACACTGTGTTTTACTCTAGAACATTTGTAGTCTGATAAAAAACGAGTCAAGACACTGCAGGATTTGTGATCAGTGTGAGACCGGTCTTTTTCCCCTCTGTTGGAAAACCTTACACAGAACTTTAGTGCTTGATTAAAACACCTTCGAATTTTAGGTGCTTATCAACAAGCACTTGGGGAATCTCAAAAAGCAGAAATGGGTTTGATATCACCATTTACTTTGAAGAAAAAATCCAAAATGTTTTTGATTTTTGGATCTTTTTTCGATTGAAATGTTGCCCCTAGTGTTTCCTCTGGGTACTCCGGTTTCCTCCCCTGGTCCAAAGACATGCATGGTAGGTTGATTGGCATCGAGTGCGTGAGTGAATGAGAGTGTGTGTGTGCCCTGCGATGGGTTGGCACTCCGTCCAGGGTGTATCCTGCCTTGATGCCCGATGACGCCTGAGATAGGCACAGGCTCCCCGTGACCCGAGGTAGTTTGGCTAAGCGGTAGAAAATGAGTGAGTGAGAGTGTTGCCCCTAGTAGGCTAGGTAAGAATAGAAATACTTACAAACAAGTACAAATTCTTAAAACACTGTGTCTTTCCCTTTATATGAGCTATTTAGCACAACTGGACTGTTACCCCACAAAGAAATTCAATGCTGAAGATACAACAAAAAGACAGAATTTAAATTTTTGGCATACGGTAAAAAAAGTTAATCACGTGTACTATATAATTATTCATTTCACTTCTATTCCTTTTAGCATTTTTAACAATAGACATTTTCACAAATCAGCTTTATAGAAACCTGGTTGTAGAATTGAAAAATTCTTGAAAAAAGACTGAGATGTCTTGAGGAAGAACAGTAGTTTCAATTAATATGGTAGAACTGCCCACTTGGTATCAAGTGATTTGGGAATAATTTATTTAAGCCGGCTTTACTGCCACGTCCGTAACACATCATCAACAGTGCGTGTGAAATAAAATAACGGGTGTAACAAACATGAACGAAGTGGATTATTTTACATTTATTAATAAAATTGAATAGACTGAACACACATCTACTAAACAAAGTATAAATGACACAAAGGACACGAAAGGACATTTTGTACGGTTTGAACAAAAGGATGTGTCTGACATGAAACACTTGACTTTAAGCAAATTAGCATGAAATATCTTGCCACTATTTTCATTTTAGCGTGTGTAACACAGTAACAGAATTATAGTAGAATTGACTAAATACCACATTAGTTGTTTTTGTCTATAGCAAGATGATGTTTGTAGTACTAGAGAAAAGCGTTGATACATTAACTCTGACTTGTGTGTGTATAGCAGCATAGTTTTATCTACAGATTCTTTTGTATGAGGCAAATTTTCTCCTACTGTATCCGCAGTCCCCTTATTGAATTATTTCATATTCATTTTGATGTGGCTGAAGGCTCTATAGCATGTCTCTATTGTTGCACTTGTATGTCTGTAATATTTAAATAATATTATTAAAACCTCAGGGTCACTGATGTGCAGTCTGTGGAGGGCAAAGCCAGAATTGGATTCAGCTGCTCCACAAATGAAATTAGATTTCATTTAATAATTTATTCATGTCTGCTATGTAGGAGAGCAACCTTCAGGGAGCCCAGGTGATGATTACCAACGCGCCGCTCTCATTAGCATTCAGAAATATGCATAATCCCTCTAAAAGAAAATGATGCACAAACAGCAGCAGGGATCTGCGGGAAGTAATGACGAGAGAGAGTGGAGCAGAACGAATTATCAGAGGCCACTGTGTTAGCCTTGGGAGGATGAAGTGCGGAGGCTACATGGGAAAGTCGTGTTGTTTTGCGAAGAAGAGACGTGTCCAGATGGAGGGGTGTCGTATAGCACCCTCTCATGTGGAGTACGGTGTTTTTTTTTTTCCTTTTCTTAATGTTTCTCAAGCTTCTGCACCTATTCTTTGAATACGAAGAGATATGGATCTTCTGGAGAAATCTTCTGGCTTGTTTTTTTTTTTTTTTTTTCCAGGACATTTTTAAGTAAAACAAATATGGCTTTTCTTTTACACGTCTCGTCTATTTCCATTATGCAGTAACCTAACAGCATTTTATTTTTCATAAGGTTCAGTCACTAAACAACAACCCAAATAGTAACCAAATAATTATTATTCCTACAAACGGAGACAAGACGCCCTAATACTATTATGCACCAGTAGGATACTGTTATTGACACTGGGTTTTGCTTTTTCAGTTGTCACGAGCCTTAAGGCTTTTTGTAGTGTGGAAAAGAATATTATTCCAAACACTTGCATACAAATATTATTGTCAGTCTTTGATGTTTCTTTGCCTAGCACACATAGCGGCTTAGTGACAAACGGCGAAGGGAAGATGAGCGAAGGCCTGCAATATAAGCGGCTTATTCTGCATCGTTCCTCCCAAGATAAAGTAACTTGCTCCTGCAAAATAGCTGGAATACATCAATGTTTTTTTATTTACTTTTTGGTTGAACATATTTTTTTACACTAAACATACATATGTCTGTTTCGTTGTTTCTAATAAGCTTATTTAAAAAAAAAAATTATATTTCTTCATTTTTTTGGCTTTTTTGTAGGTATTTCAATAGTTTTGTTGTGATTTTACACTCATAAAATATCATCAGCTTCTAAAAATGGTAATAATGTACACTAGCTATTATTTATAGTCTTTCTTCTCGCAAGCTAAACGATTAATTAGATCTGTAGGCCTGTAATTGCTTTCATTTCTTGCATCCTCATGTATGTAGATATACCCCATGAGCAACAGGGAAGAGATATTGAGCAAGCTAATATTAGATGGAGAAGAGTAATCAGGCATTGTGCGCTGAATTAAATACGTTGATAAGGTGAATATGTACCGATGGGAGAATATGTATGTATCGTTTTCCTTAAGGCATTCTGTAAAGGACAGAACGTAAGATTTGGTCAGAAGTTTTAGAAACTGTAAATGCTGCCATGAGTAAAGAAGAGACTCTAAGAGCATCCAAAATTGCATACTTATGCACTGTCTAAGGCAATGTATAGTAGAAATAGTGAGTTATAGTGAGTTGTGTCTTCACATAAAAAAAAAATTCCAACAAGTAGAAGATCATGGTTTTAATGTGCAATGTTTCAACGGTATACTTACTATACACAAGGGTAGTATAATCTCATATGGAACACTAATGCCTTATTACTAACAGGAAGTATAATAAGAATTTCCCAGTCCATGGTAAACAGACCTAATGCAAGGCTTCTAGCCTTAGCAGGATTCGTAGTATTTAGTTCCTTATTTGAGTGACACAGTGGCTTGGTGTCTTGATGGTTAGCATGTTTCCCCCCCATGGTTTGGGTTTGATTCCCACATCTGCCATGTGTGTGGAGTTTTCATGTTCTCCCTGTGCCTTAGAGGTTTGCTCCTCCAGTTCAAAGACATGCATTATAGGCTGGCATATCTGTGTGTGTGTGTGTGTGTGTGTGTGTGTGTCTGTGATTGTGCCCTGTGATAGACCTACCCGGGTGTACCCTGCCTTGTACCTATCCCAAATCTCCTGGGATAGGTTCCCTGCAACCCAGTAGGATAAGTGATGTATGAAATACTATTCACATATCAAAGTCAAAAAGCTTGTATTGTTTTTTTCAGCCACATACAGCTGGTACAGTACACAGTAAAATAAAACCACGTTCCTTGTAACAGAAGACAAAACAAAAGCACACTACATAAAAATACACAGTACTCCATAAAGTGTGCAATCAGTGCAAGACGGTGCAGTGCTACAAATGAGAAGGGACAATGCAGGGGGTGCAAGAGGTTCATTCAATAGTAACAGTAAGTAAAATGCTGTAGATGTAAACACACTGCACGGTTAGCAGCAAAAAAAGATATAGGTGGTCCATACTGTTTAGTGTTTAATTTGCTGCCAAATACATAGCGCATAGTGTATAGTAATGCATTTGGGACACAACCACGTCTGATCTTTCAGTATATCATGGATATACTGAATAAACATTTCACATGATTATTGATTTCTGCTAATCCAGCTATGCTTTGGGAATGTTAATAATGTTTTGCTCAGGTGGTGTTTAGTAGGTGTGTACAAACTGTTTCACTGTAAAGCTTCAGTCGGAGGAGGCACATACTTGTATCGACATCACATATGATAATGTATGAGAATTAACTTTTTGTGTACTCCAGGTTTTTCAAAATGAATTCAAATATCTGTTGTCTGCTGTCCATTCTTTTAAAGAATGGGCTGAAGGGTGTGCAGGATCCCTGAGCCATGCTTTCTAACAAAATTGACCACACATCACTCAAGCCTGTGGAGATGTGAGTGTGAAATGCAACAGTAAGCCTGGATGGAAACATGGGAAATCTTGTGCTGAGTGTCTGCTACTCAGGTTACTCACCTCTGTGGCAGACCTACTGCAAATCATATCCTCATATACAAATGCTATTTTGTTATGACTATCCAACATGAAGCATTTAGTATTTACATGAATAATTGAAAAGTTTTCCCCGCTCTGTTTATCTCTCCATTTCTTATTTGCTCAGGTGGTATTGATACTGGATGCAATCTCAATATGTGTGTATAGTCTGTTACAAACATTGGAACCAAACATATATTTTAATAAAATACAAATATGGTGGCGTGACACAGTGCAGTGTGTGACATATGAACTTGTTACAGTAGTTAGATATTTCCAAAACCATGTGTCTGTATGTAGTGTATTGATTTTTAGATAATAATTTTTATTTTCATTGGTAAAGTAGTTGCACTGTACTGCACCTATCTCTGTCCTGAATTATTGTCAGTGTGGCTTGTAGCCAGGTTATAAATAGGTTACAAAACACGAAGTCCCAAAACGAAGGTTACAAAACAAAGTTATTCATGGCTTCCGTGTTGAGCAGATTTAGTCTTTACCTCACCCTTGGAAGGAAAGTCAGCAATCTTTGTATCATAGCTGACATTTCTTTTGCAATAAAAAGTAGAAATCTAAAAATGAATACTGAATTGAAATCTATATCTACATTGCC
The DNA here is from genome assembly GCF_030014155.1 of Tachysurus vachellii. Taxonomy (NCBI): domain Eukaryota; kingdom Metazoa; phylum Chordata; class Actinopteri; order Siluriformes; family Bagridae; genus Tachysurus; species Tachysurus vachellii. The sequence goes on from NC_083469.1 coordinate 9,791,754, forward strand.
AATCCACATAAATTCCATTCTTCTTTAGTTATAGCATAATTTAAGATCAATCAGAAGATGAAGTTTAATTGTGACTTTTTTTACTAATGTAAAAAAAACTATATGCAATTTTCATATATAAATACGTGATGTTGAATGAACAGATACTTTGTTATAAACAGATGCAAATACAGCTGTTGGGTAAGATGCACACTTTTTTGTTCATAAAGGTTCACATGGCATCCAGTTTAGACTAGAGGTGTGCATCAGGACCGGGATGCTGCAGGACACAAATGAAAAAAAAAAGGTGTTAGTAGACAGATATGAAACCTGTGGCCCAAATAATGACCATATTCATTAATGTGAATGGAGTTACAGCTTGTTTTTTTCTAGTGTTTTCCAGTGTTGTGGAATAGGTGGGTGGTGAGTGGGTGGTTGGTTGGTTGGAGGCAAGAGGGATTGGAGAGGTTGGGTTCGGGAACAAAAGGGAAAATAAAAACTTTAGTTACTAACATAACCCCAGTTTTCTGATAACATGAAGTGAGTTATCTGACTATGAGGCGTTTCCATAGTGAAATACCATAGAAATACCGAACAAATGTTAGAAAGAGAACTTTAGGTTACTACCATAACCCCAGTTTTCTGATAACATTTATTCAGCATCTTGCAATGGGAATGCCTCATAGTCAGCTACCGAGCGAATGTTAGAAAGAGACCATGCCCATTTTGGTGGCATTGTGTTACACTCTATTATATAATATGGAACATATTATTCACTATGCTAATATTCACTTACAGTATCTTCTCTTGATGCTGCACCAAACTCATTTCTGCACATTGCACCTAGAAGCAAAAGCAAGCAAAATGACCATAAGAAAAATCCATTAACAACATGTGACCAAGAATATGTGTTGTTTAAATGCAGATTATTTGCTGTGGTTTTATATATATATATATATATATATATATATATATATATATATATATATATATATATATATATATATATATATATATACACACACACATATGGGTACATGCTATAAAAATTAAACACTACAAGCTCCTGGCTTATCCATGCTCCAATGGTGATGTGCTTGTCTTACAGTGCATCAGGAGGAGGAGAGATGAATATTCTAGTGTCTCTTTGGCACAACCACACTTCCTTCAATAAAATGATTGGAGTTAATAAGACTTAATGACAGTAAAGTACTAAGGGAATCAAAGGCTACGATAGGCAGGAAATGATCCTTTGGGGTTCTCGTAAAGTTTCCAGAGGTATTTACTGAGACTTTGAACAGCAGATTAAAGGCAGATTTAACATCAAAGCTCATTTTTTGTAGAAAAAAAATGTTATATAAGGCAAAGTTTCTTGCTTTACGTTTGAAACTGGAGTCAGAACGAGAAAAATGGTGGAAATTCAAACTTCCAGCCAAACATTGCATATTTTAGTATGTACTGTAGCAGAGAGCTGTGTTTGAGGATAAGATTATTATTTTATTTTAAAAATATCATATGTATCATAATCAAGAGCTTAATATGGCTGAGCACAGTGAAAGCTAAACAGTCAACAGATGTAGTGCTGGAACGTTAGCACATATGGTAGCAGAGAGGCATCTGGTCCATCATAGGTGAGCCTTCTCTGTAAGCTCTCATGGGTTTTACTCAAGGCTTTACCCGTCTCTTTTTTCATATACTCGTCAGATGGAGACCAACAACATTAAAAGAAAAAGTTCTGGTTTTGATCCAAAGTAGGTGGCACAGCAGACATGTCTATCAACTCTAAGAAACTAAGACAGGGAAAGAAATTAAGCTTGCGTTTCTCTGTGTGCTACATAGGATTATAAACAGGACACCAGTGCACCATTCACACATATATTCATACATCTTAGAGTAACATATCCACCTGACATGCATTTGGGAGAAAACCAGACGCTGATACGGCCGCTGGGAGAACATGAGATCTTCCAAAAACTGACAGTAAACTGAACTTAGGAACAAATTGAGAACACTGACGTACAAAAGAAGTATCATTATTCCTGATGAAGGGTTGCTCGTTCGTGACACCTTTACAGCTTCACCCACTTCATAAGGGAGCCACCCAGGAGTCTTCCCAAATAGACAAATTGTTTCACCAATGTTCTCGATGAAAGCTAATTGTCTGGGGGAAATAATTAGACATATTAGATTTATGTATATTATAATTAAGTTATGTGGTATAAAATTGTACTAATTTGAAGTCACCCTTCCTTTTCAAATAAGGGGACAAACCACACCAGCAAAATCCCTTTCACATCATAACAAAGACACTATTTGCTCATAACATTGCAATTATTATTTTTCTAATTAAATGCATTTTCCACCAGAAAGACTTTTTTTATTCCAGGCTAATTTTCAGTTTGTATTAGAATCAATATCATATTTGTTAATGTTATTTGATTGTAAATAAAACTGTAACCATACTATACCATTTGCCTATGATTTAGAGCAGGGGTGTCAAATACACGTTAGTGGGATGGGATAAATATTCTCACACAATGAATGAATTTAGGTAAACTCAGCTATTGAAAACATATGCTGATAATTGCAAGTTTAAAAAATAAAAAATAATTGACACTGTGAAAGAACCATTGTAGGGGTTTTCACAGCAATGAGAGCCAATGCTTATTCGGTTACAAGAACTTTATTTGTAAATCTTACATGTTATTTTGATTTACTTCCTTGCTTCAGTATGACATATAATCCTGATGACGTCCATCCCGGTTCCTGGTGTAACACTACAAAATGTGGAAAAGGTGAAGGATGCGAACGCTTTATGAAAGGCACAGTATGAATATGGTTAATCTATATTTATTTCTTGTTGAAATGCAGTATGTTTATCTGTGATATGCTGATAAAAGAACATGTTCAAGAAGAGTTGTTGCTGATCAACTTGACACTGGACTAGTTGTAATGTGGCTCGTTACATAAAACGGCATAAAACGATTTTAACCCCCATGAGCCGCACAAACTCCTAAACCAGTCTATAAAGCCTTCACAAGAGAAATTCACCACTTTGTGTAGTCTAGCTGGCACTAAACAATAACAACTGTTTGGAAAATACCTCTTATCTCTTTTCCTGGCCACACACATGGTTCAATTTGCCATAGACACATGTTCAGCATTTAGCAGGATTTTATTGAATCCTATTTCTTTGCCAACAATATGAGCTTACACTTACAGCTAATTCAGTTGTAATGATGTGTATTTTAATGGACATACTAATAATACTGTATACTAATATTAAATTCCATATATATATATATATATATATATATATATATATATATATATATATATATATATATATATATATATATAAACAATATCAAAATATCAGTCGTTGTATTTATATGCAAATTCCATTTTATTCCATTCCTTATGATTCTATTTTATTTTACTTTTTAAATTCAATTTCTGGCTCTTTTTCACCTGTCATATGGTATAGACCAAAATGATGCCTTTTACTGAGATGGATAGCTGTGCCATACTTTAGTTTGTTAATGTATTTAGAAACAGAAAAGGTAACCTGTGGCTGTTCTGAGACAGCTTAATGGAATGACTATTCATGTATTTGACATTTAGTCCACTGCTTTGTGTTAAAGCATTGTTCTCATACAATATGGGTTTATGTTAATTGGGAGCCTCAGTGGGTTGAAATATGTTACTATATGATTTTGAGAATAAAATGCTCCGGCTGCTTTAATGGACTTGAAAGTTTGCCTCTGGGTAAACTGTATAATTAGTGACTTTATAAGACTAAACAAATGATTCTTTCTTTTATTGTTAAGCTAAACCTGAATATTTTATGACCATCAGACCTCCACAACATGTAGAACAGTGTCAGTGTACAAATCATATATAAATGTGTTCACTGATGTTTATGAACAGATCAGAAACATATTAAAACTAATTCTAAATGAAAGCTCATTTTTTTTTGGAGAACCAGTAATTTATGTCTATTATAATCAAATATATGTTGTGTATATTATAATTCATTGATGTATTCCTTTGCAACAACCATTTTCTTCACAAAAAGGGTCCATGTCTGCAAAATCACTTTTTTCTCCCCCATTTCTTGAATTAAATGTATTTTCCTCCAGAAAAAAAAAAAAAAAAAAAATCATTCCAGTCGGGTTCTCAGTTTGTATAGAAGTAAATATCAAATGTGGTAATGGATCTGATATTTGGCTGTGAGCTGGAATAAATATACTCACAAAATGAATTTAGGACCATCAACTCAGTGACAAAATATGCAAATAAGTGAATTCTATCAAATTAAAAAAATACAATGTAAAATAATCAATGTAGGGTTTCCACAGGAATGGGGGCCAATACTTATGGGATTAATTTGAAAGATAGTTAAAAATGTATAATTAAAGATTTCCTGAGATAAAAAAAAAATTAAGAAAATAAAAAAAAAAACTAACCATGATTAAAAAACATGTTTATTGATGCTTATTCGCTGAATTATATATTATACCACATTAAAAACAGGTTTACGCTACCTGTGAATTAGTTTAAAAGGAGATAATGATTTGAGAGTGATAGTGATGATAATGGACCAGCATTGCTACAGTACAAGCGCACTGAATGTGCATGTATAAGAAATGGAGCATTAATTTGTCTCTTTTTTCTGTTCTGATAGCTTGCCACCTAACCAACAGACAATTTTTTTTATTTTTTTTAAAATTCTCTTTCTTTTTTTTATATATATATATATAAAAGGAGCCTGGAGAGAATTGTCATCATCATGATCATTATTCCTAAGAGCTTTTCAGATATTTTACTTTATCTGCTCAGTGTATAGACTCCGTATCCGTTCTGAATACACTCCTACCTCATAGATTTCCCAGGCTACATTTGCACCCGTGCTCTGTGCATGCATGGCTGTCTTAATAGCTAATGGGCCATGGCTCTAATGGGCAGATCAGTGCATCCTCTCTGCAGGAGAGAGAGACATAATGGACTGTTGATGCTGGCAATTGTGTGGCTCTAATTGGGCTAGGGTGGGATGTTCCTAGCCCTAATGGGGCACCTTAGTATCGACCTCCTTCCATCACGCATTGTGAGATCCCACACTAATGCAGCGTCTCTACCTCTGTATCAAAGCCAGCTTCTGGATACTGGAAACATATATAGTGCGAGGTTAGGAAAGAGCACCCTGACTGTCCTAGGTTGAACTTATCTCATAATACTAATATGTACTTCACTATATCTGTATACATACAAAATATGAATTAGTAAAGTATTAAACCAAAAACCCCATCTGTGAATTAAAATATATATTGTGTTCATTTGTTGGATGACGATTTTGTTTTTATATTTCTGTAAGTGTATACCGTGAGTTGAAGTGCGGGCATCACTAACGCAGTTGCAATAGTGTTTACCAAGAGAAAAAAAAATTCAGTGATCTCAAACAGGACAATAAGGTTCAGCTAGTTAGCACCTAGAAAGAAAAGAGCAAGAGCTTTTTCTTTTTCTGTTTGCATTAGTGAGGCGTTAGACAAAGAAATACAAAGCGTTAGAGTCAGAAAAGAATGGCTGTGCTGATCTATTTTGGAGAATCTGCTCAGCTAGTTAGCGAACTAATTCAAATTCGACTATTATGTGTCACATACGCTACCATAGACAGTATGGCATGCAGTGAAATGTTTATTTAAAGTATCATAAAAATAAAATAAGAATAGAATAAGAATAAGATAACGAGAATGTTATGTTGAGAGAACGTATGGAAGCTGATTTGTTTAAGATGAGGAGGTTCAAGAGCTGATCGAACTAAAGAAGCTCTGCTGCATAGCTCTGTTTAGAACGAGATACTGTAGATGCAAAGCTTGCACTGGTGCCATTATCAGCAGTCGGTTCAACGGCAATGTAGGAACACGGAGACCGTGTAAAATAGACCGATCTGTCAAATGAGAGATATTTAAACTTAATAAAAAACCTCAGAATGTCATAACGACATAAACCAGAGACAGTGTTTTTTTTTTTTTTGCCTCCTCTTGTGATTTCTGAGGCTGTTCACGCTCTCCGTTCATCCTGAGGCCACTGGAACCTTTGATGCAATTGATACCCGTAGCAGAGCTGGTATTGCAGTTAATCTCCAATATAGGTGTAATAGAGGTCAATGGTTCAATCCTTCTCAGCATCCTCAAGGTTCTGGATGATAGCGTTTGACTCATGTTGTGGGTTATAGAGATTATGCGGGTGCGGGCAAGAGGGGGGGGTTGTTGGTGGTGGCTGTGCTCAAAATGTGCTTACCACCATTTTCTCCATTTCCTTCTCACTTTCTCTGTTTATTGCTTTGATGTGGTAAGCAGCAGCATGTGGAGCGTAGACTTCATAAAACTGTTTTAATTGTTTAATCTGAATTACAGTAGTGAGAAATGGACTCAGCTTTGCGCCTGAAGCACAGACAACATGGTAGCAAGTAAATCAGAGCAGGAGGAATGTCCCTGGGGTACACATATGGGTGAGAGATAACAGTGTGAGGGGAGCTGCTGAGCATTCAACATTAGCTCTCAACTCTCCATGCTAGTTAGGTCCGATTTTTCCTTCTACTATAGTGGTAATAAAGAGATTAAAAGCCTGCATGAAGGCATAGCGGCTACACTTTGAAAGACAGTATGACAGAACATGTAGTATGTTCATACTCTTAGTGGATAATTTCATCATGCAAACTCCACCATGCTCAGAGACATGCAGATCAGCTCTGAGAAACGGTTCCCAAGTGCTGACTGATGCTGTATGCTAGTAACGATCTAATGATGGCATTAGCATGATCCTAATCAGTGTTACATAACACTTTCCCATTGCCAATGCAGGCTCATCCCCCTTGGCAGTAGATATATCAATTACAATGCCATTAAAGAGGTCTGGAGCAAGTGGTGGCACTGGGGTGAAGGGAATGGTGGTCATTGCACTGTCCTTCTCGTAGACGTGGAGCAAATAAACTTAGGGAACAATTTAAGGATCAATGAAATCACTTAACCACTTAAGATATCGGGAGACAGATTGCTATTACCACAAGGGCAGATCAATAGTAAGGAGCCAGTGTAAACACAACGCTCATACTGGTGAACAGTGACTCAGCATGACATTAGTTTTCGTCCTAAATAAACCTTAGAGTGTGATGTTGCATAAAGATAACAGAGCTAAGGGATTATTCTTGTCATTTATTGAAATCAGCAGCAACACATTTTGCTTACTAATAAACATGGAAAGAATGGAGGACAAACAGGATTTGTCCCAGCATCATGATTAAAATAGTTGACATTTCTCTCTCACTCACTCATTTTCTACCGCTTATCTGAACTACTTCGGGTCACGGGGAGCCTGTGCCTATCTCAGGCGTCATCGGGCATCAAGGCAGGATACACCCTGGACGGAGTGCCAACCCATCGCAGGGCACACACACACACTCTCATTCACTCACGCAATCACACACTACGGACAATTTTCCAGAGATGCCAATCAACCTACCATGCATGTCTTTGGACCGGGGGAGGAAACCGGAGTACCCGGAGGAAACCCCCGAGGCACGGGGAGAACATGCAAACTCCACACACACAAGACGGAGGCGGGAATCGAACCCCAACCCTGGAGGTGTGAGGCAAACATGCTAACCACTAAGCCACCGTGCCCCCAGCTGACATTTCAAATCATCAAAAAATTTTAGATTGTCCTTTACAAGATAAAACCCACAACTCCTTCATGAGTCATTTCATATTAATTGTTCTAATTAAAAAAACTCTTCATGGTGAAGAAATTCTGAGTGAACATTTTAAAAAATTCATTGATATGATGGTCTATTTTCACTTTCACAGTTTTACGGTTTCCTGGATTACCCACAAGGCCGTTCAGTGGTGCCAGTGAGATTTATCTCTTGTTTGATCTCACACCACCGTCGATACAAGCCTGCTCATCATCTTGTACACTAGCTGAGCTGAGTCTCTGGAGCAATTCACAGCTAGGTGCATTGCATTCTGGATCTTTCTATGATGGATTTCTCATTAATATGACATTGAAAATGATGAGTGAGAAAAGAAATTCTGGCTTTTTTATACCTTATGTTTCAGATTGCTGAAAATATTCATAACATCTCACAAGAAACTGACAATAAATGTATATACAGTAAGATGTACCCTTGAGGATGCCACCCCAGTGACAAGGAAATTCCTTCTTCTCAAGCCTTTGCTCTTTAATTGACTATATGAACATGAATATAGCAATACCCACCTCTGTTTGGTGCAAAAATGTATTTTTGGTTCCATGTACAGTTGTTTCTGAATGGGATTTTACACGACGTCAATAAAATCTCCATTGGTGGGAAGCTGGAGAACCCTGACATGACACATTTTATATTTAAGATTACATGTTTTTATTTTTAATAGGAACATAGGTGCAACTGCACAGCTCTGCTTCAGCTATGGCTAGTTAGCAAAAATATATGTGTGGGGTGACCTATTACATGCTAGTACATAAAAATGTCCAAAATGTCCAGTTTCTCGATCAGGAAACATTGCTGTTGTATTAAACTGTACATTCTGCAGTAGAAGCCAGAATAGAAACAGTAATCTCAGAAGCTTTGGCCATTGTTATGACCTTTTTCTCCAGCTTGCATGTGCACTATTTCAAATATTTTCACTAGACGGTGTTCAGAAAATGTAAAAAAAAAAAACAGCCATGGACTCAGTTGAAAAGATAAAGTGTGGCTCAAACGATTCAGCCTGGCTTTTTATTCACGTAGTGTTGAGCACATACTAGATGTGTAGACAAAGACAAGATCCAGTGTAGTGTCAGTGTGAAAAGCAACAAGGACCAGGATGAGCCCTCACAAGTTATTATGTGTGTCTAAAGTCCTATTTTGTCTTCATCAGTTCTTAAACTCATAAGACTCCCTACCTTTCTCCCTCTCAAAATTGTACCATCTATCAGGCTGCTTGCACTCATTTTTTCCCATTTCACTCAGCTTTTCTCCTCGTCCTCTCCCCTTTCAGCAGAGGGTGACGGAATGGTGCTGTATTGCCAAATTATCAAGGGACTTGGGAAGCGACGGTCCTTTTTTCAGGTGGTAATAACTGAACCCTCTCTCTCTCTCTCTCGTTCTCTCTCTCACTGTGTGTCTCATTCTCTCTATCCTCCTCCATCTTTCTCTCTCTCATTTCTCCTCCTGTCTTCGCTTTCATCATGCTGGTGGCTCCTCATTTAAGTGGACTGGTGCCGTGCTCTCATCACGGCTGGTGCTAATTACGTGAGAGACAAAAGAACCTGATTCACACTCCCACTCAGGGCTGTCAGGCCGGTGCAGGAGAGAGTTAATTTCACACTTACTGCATGCTTTAATTAAAGCAAAAAAGGAAAGTGTACACCCCTCTCATTGCGGCATGTGTTTGTGTCCCTGGGTGGATGTGGATGCGCGTGCGCGTGTGTGTGTGTGTGTGTGTGTATGTATGAGCGTCTCAGTCTCCCTGGAGAGACAGCACAGACACAGCCTGATATGTTTCCTTCATCTAACATAAGCACAGCTTATGCTTTGTAAAAAATAAATAAATAAATAAATAAATAAATAATAAATAAATAAAAAAGTGTGATCTACACTCAAGACCGTGCTTTATTATAAACCATGCCAGATCGATTGCAAAGTAATGGCTCATTTGTTGGGTAGCATGGTGATCTGTCTTTTACCCTGACAACCATGGTGGAGAAAACAGCAGTGCATGTCGATGTGTGTACAACATAGATGGATTACCAGTTTCCATGTTAAAATAGCCCAAAACCTGTTATGAATCTGCCTCCTTTCATAAAGCTCAAACGAAATACCTCCTTCTATTTTAGAAAGCTAACCTGGGTCATTATTAACAATAAACCACCCACTAAAGTGGATTATAAAACACTTCACTGTTTTATATATTATTAGAATGACTAACTTATTTAACTAGCTGTAGATTTGCATTAGATTCCACAATTTTTTTGCACTTACTTGTATTATAGAACAAGCTGGAGCTATAAACAGTCTGTGAATGTAAGTGTGAACAGTTTTTGGCACTCTGCCAATAAACAGCACAGTTCATTAACAAACCCAAACCTTTGATTATTGATATCCTGGTTGTGTGCTGGTTACTCATCACATAACACGACCTGTAGAAGCAGGAGGAATTTCTCAGGAGGTCGGTGACTCGGACAGTGACTAGTGGCCATTCTGAGTGGTATAAAAAGACTAAAAAATTTGCCAAAGCAGCAAAGTAAGCAAACTTCTAGTAATAGCATGTGCACTCAAACAAGAGTGCCAATACTTAGTTCCAAGCTCATACTAATACTTTAAGAAAACTTTAAGTGAAAACTATAATAAAATATTAAAATGCAATCTACGGCTTTTATCATACTGCTACTGAAGATGTTATAGTTGTTATGGTACAATTTAACTTCAGCCAGAGACATTAATCCAGTTGATTCTGTAATGATCAACAGTCTAACTGAACCAATTTGCACCAAATTGGTTTATATAGTACCAAGGACAAGAAAGGTAACTATATTCAGCATGCTCAGTGATTTTCCTTACTTTAAGGGGCCAGTACTGGTTTGCTTCAGAGCTCGGTTTGCTGTTTTATGTGGATTTTTGCATGTTTTTCTTACATCTATGTGTCTGATCTTGATGCTCTGGTTGCCTCAGACTTCATAAAAACATGCTAATGGGTGGACTGGCTCTACTGAATTGCATCTGACTGTGTACAGTGCTTTGGACTCGGCATTGGACTCATCAAGTGCTCACTCTTGCCTTTTTCCAAGTGTTCCAGGATAGACGATGAATGAATGAATATTTAGGTACAGCATGACCTACTTAAAACCAGCAGCTAAATACTGTACAAGATCATGTTTCAGTTTAACAAGTTGAACCATGTTACACCATCTGTTGTGAAAGAGCTACTGGTTTTTTGTGAAAGTAAGCTTGGCCCAAAACACAGATGCAGTCATATTAGATAAATCCAGGGAGCAAGTCAGGGAAAGGTCAGGGAGCAATGATCTTGGCTTTAAATTGATGCGTTGAAACATGCATTATTGCAAGATAGACAAACAATGACAAAAAAATACCAGAAACCATACTGTAATATCTTCTTAATTTCTGAAAAACATCCATAATCTAAAACTTCCTGTGCCATGTTTTTGAAACAGCCCCCCTCCCATCTCCCCAAAACAGCTGTGCCTATCAGAACGGATGCCTTCAGCGTTCTCATCACATTTTTTTCTGTTGCAATCAAAATCGTCAAGATGCCATTGTTCCATGATGCAATTCATGATTATATTCCATGATTAGAGAAAGTAAATAGTGAGAAATCAATTACAGAGTAGTGAGGCACATATTCTGTGGCTGAATTTTTTTTTTTTCTTTCAGACAAAACACAGTTGTCTAGTTTGAAATAATTAAGTGCTCTCCTAATCACACACTAATTACATTGCCCATTTGTTCTTATTTCTTCAGTTATGGCAAGTCATAAGCACCACTTCTCATACATCAGACACAAATCTGGAAAATGGTTTATTAAGTTTCCAAATGAAACCCAGATGCACTGGCTTCAATCCTTCAATCCAAAGCTTTGTCCTGAAGTAACACATAGTCTGCTGTGTTAACAGATAGACATGAATCAGGTGCTAACCATAATCATGTGATTTGACCAGGAACCACTGAAAACCCATAGACTGAAGAAAAAAATAAATAAAAATAAAATCATCTGGTGCTTTTTCTGCATTCAGTACCACACTGACCAATGAGTTCTCCATCAGAGCTGCTCCTGTGTTATATAGCTACATGTCTTTGGCTCTAATAAAGATGTCCATAGCAAAATAATGCTTGGAAAGCTTCTTCTTCTTCTTCTTCTTCTTCTTCTTCTTCTTATTATTATTATTATTATTGTTCAAAACCCTATATATTGCTAAAACTACTTGCACTGAAACTCAGTAGCTAATTGTGGTTGATTGTGTGCTCTTGCTGACTATGGGAAAAAAACTATTGCTAACTATTGAAAAAAAACAACAACAGCCAAAATACATATTTTTTATTATATACTTTGAATAAATAATAAATATTATTCATATTTAATTTATATATACACTTAAACATCATGTGCATTATGATCAGTGACTATAGTCTTCACATCTCTTTCACCAGTTGCAGCTTATTTGTTAACCTTTGCTAGTCAGATTAATCAGCATGAATGATTAAACAGTCTTTTCAGAATCAGGAACATACAAGTGTGTGGAAACACTGACAAAGTCAAACAAAATTAAGTTCAGCAAAAGCAGTCAGCATGCTGTTTGCTTGCTTCCAGTTAAATGAAAATACTAGGCAGAATGTTGTAGTTAGTGAAACTTGATAACCTTTTTGTCAACATTGTAGTATATGTCAGACAATGTTTCTTATGGTGACTACAATGTGCTACTATACAGGATTTAATATGTTTGTTGGGGTCTGTAACTATCTAACTTTACTTGCTGTTTGTTATTACATCTTCCTTCCTTCCTTCCTCAATTCCTTCCTTCCTTCCTTCCTTCCCTCCCTCCCTTCCTCCCTCCTTTCCTTTGTCTTTTGTCAAGGATCCAAATCATGACACTGACCAGCACACTGGAGAATTCACTTTGGCCACCCTGATCACATAAACAATAATAGTTAATTGACTAAAGGCTTTAAATTAATACAAATGTATTTCTTGACTCCAACTTACAATTAACTTTGATGGTAACAATGTCAAAGTATTTTGGATTTTTATGGCCCAAGTTTATATTTGATTTGCTGTTTTAAAAGTATCTGTTTACATTAGATCATCCTTTTGGTGAGTGTCCAATATTTTTTAATACATTTGCCACTTGAGTAGATGGGACGCACAGCAGCGAGTAATCAACTAAAAGCAAGCTCATCCAAACACATTGGGTTTGGGTGGATGCATATAAGCTATAAATATGCATATAGTTGCATTATCTGCCTTGGCCTGGCCCACTCCTCTCTGATAGCATCATTAATTTGTTGAACCAGTGAGGTTCTCCAGTGATGGTTTTATATATTAATGCCAGTACTTTTGAAGCAGCACTGAGCATTTTCTAAAGGACAAACTATATCACTTCTTTTAAAGGAACACTTCGTTTCGAGGAGAACGATGATAATTTGTTTACTCACCTTCACGCCTGTTGAGCATCAGGTGAGAGTTTTTTAGTCCTTATCTCCTTCACACAGGATGCACTGTAGATAGAAGTTCACATTTCCTAATAAACAATGCGAGTAATCAGGAAGGTCAGGGATGCAGAAAGGCACGAAACATTGAATGAAATCTTTCCAACTGTATCTTGATATGTGTCAGAAATCCAAGAGTAAATCAAACTAGAGCAAAATTCAAAATGCTTTCGGTTAGATTTTACAAATTAATGTAAGAGTTATATACATAAATGTTAACCAGCATGCTAATTATGACCTTGTTAAAATGCCTTTCTGCTTTGGAAGCAACTTGCTAAATGAGCATTTTATTAGACAGTGTACTCTATGGGATTTCAGTAAAGGTCTTGTCCCTAGCGTGGGCAACTGAGATTCACTCTCATGCTGACAGGTGCTGCTAGTGAGTGAGCATATAATTATACTAATCATCTTATCATTTAGTTTGCATCTTTCCATGAATTAACTAGACTACTGTGCATTTTCATGTGCGTCTGCATCACCCTAGACTTTGTATATTGCCAGATTATTACACACCTGCAACAGACCTGACACATTTGACACATTTGCGAGCTCTGCATTTTAACGTTGGAGCGTGCTAGTTAGTGCTCAAAAATGTGTTAGAAAGTAAAAATATGCCAAAAGCCCAGTCCATGTTTTTAAACATAAAACAGCAAATGAGCCAAAGTATGAATTTTCCAATATTAACTCTTTATCAGAGGCCAAAGAAATGGAATTTGCACCTGTTTCATTCATCATTGAATTTCTTTGTCATGTTACACTTCACAGTGGTCTAACCACCATGGCAGTAGTAGTTATTATGAAAGTAGTGACTCAGTGCTTTAAGGATTTGTAGTTTTTCATAAGTATTTCTCATTTTACCTAGCCTGCTAAGGTAAGCTTTACCTAGCATGCATATTCATGGTAAAGTTCTAAAACAAGTAATAACAGTATGTTATTTTCACACAAATGTTTAAATCTTCTGCAGTGATGCGGTCGATGTACCGGTCTGTTGTGGTGAAGAAAGAGCTGAGCCGCAAGGCGAAGCTCTCTAAATACCAGTCGATCTACGTTCCTACCCTCACCTATGGTCATGAGCTTTGGGTCATGACCGAAAGGACAAGATCCCGGATACAGGCGGCCGAAATGAGTTTCCTCCGCAGGGTGGCTGGGCGCTCCCTTAGAGATAGGGTGAGGAGCTCGGTCACCCGGGAGGAGCTCAGAGTAGAGCCGCTGCTCCTCCACATCGAGAGGAGTCAGCTAAGGTGTCTCGGGCATCTGTTCCGGATGCCTCCTGGACGCCTCCCTGGGGAGGTGTTCCGGGCATGTCCAACCGGGAGGAGGCCCCGGGGAAGACCTAGGACACGCTGGAGGGACTATGTCTCTCGGCTGGCCTGGGAACGCCTCGGTATTCCCCCGGAAGAGCTGGAGGAAGTGTCTGGGGAGAGGGAAGTCTGGGCGTCCTTGCTTAGACTGCTGCCCCCGCGACCCGGCCCCGGATAAGCGGTAGAAAATGGATGCATGGATGAATGTTTAAATCTTTAAAGTTAATAGTGATAACAAACCCAATTCTCTTGAAGTTCTCTGAGATACTATGAGATGCTTGTTCATAAGCATTCTTTGTGTAAGCTTTTCCCAATATAGATTTTGGACATTCAAAGAGAAGATGCCAACTACATGTGGTCCTTGTGGACAACAACCTCCTAATCAATACACAATTGTCAAACTGTATATGAATATAGGAAGGACATTATTCATAATAACTGGTGTTTATAACAGTTTCTAATCACACCCTCCAGTGTCACCAAAATGAGGATGAGGCTCCCTTTTGAGTCTGGTTCCCCTCAAGGTTTCTTCCTCTTCCATCTAAGAGAGTTTTTTCTTGCCACAGTCGCCTCAGTCACCTCAGGCCTGCTCATTGGGGATAAATACAAACACATTAAAATAGAAGAATAATATTAATTTTAAACTGTTGTATAATATTTATCTAGGTAAAATAATTAACATTTTGTGCTATATTTATTATGTTCTGTAAAGCTGTTTTGAAACATTATCCACTGTGAACTATTCAAATAAAATTGAATTGAATTCACATGAATAATAAGCTTTTGGTTTTTTTTACTTGAAAGTGTAGCTGCTCTTTCTGTCAAGGTAAATATTGAATGTTTTGAGGTTGTTAATGTGAATAAAATGTATCAAGCACATTTGGCCAAAAGAAATAAAAGCAGAAATTTCAAAAAAATTAAAGCAGCCTTGCGATATAATGATGAATTGTCTAAGCTAATATTTTGTTTATCTTCCTACATTATATTGGAAAGGCATCAGCCTTATCCCTGACCTCCCCGTCCCCCTGTTACTTGGACACTACCCTGTGCGGCCATTGTCAGCTTCACACTTTTTGGTAAAGAATGGCCTGTTGAATCATCACACAGATCGGAGGAGCAAAATTGGGACCTCCTTCTTCTTTATGTCCTCTTTGCCTTTGGAGACAGTGGGGACTGCTGGACCTAGCCCACGAAGCACGGGAGAAGCAGCCCTCCCCATTCCACTCCATCATTGATTTTGTCCAGGACATGCAGGCATGAATCGACCGCGCTAGACCCATTGTGAAGGAGCATGTGAAGGGAGCCAAACATGCCCAACAAAGAGTCCAACCAGCCCAACCTCTAGAGTTCCAACGGGGAAACAAGGTCATGTTGCTCGACGGTAGAGAAGGTAGGCCCACTCAACTACAAACTGCAACAGCCAGGTAAGCATGCAGACACACAGTTATACCACATAAATATATTTAAAAAGTGGATTCTCTGGATACTCTGGCCCCTGCTGTGTCTGCATTTTCTGCCCCATCACAAATCCCAACAGCGTCCCATTGTAAAAAGAGGGGAAGATCTTGCACCAGCCCAGCAGCAAGACTTCTTTCCCTCCATGCCAGGACTGACCCACCTGGTGCACCATGAGATCAAAACCTCTCCTGGTTTGGTGGTACGCTAATGGCCATTCCGGGTCCTGGAAGTCCGCAGTCACATGATGGAGGAGGAAGTGGAGCGAATGTTAAATTACGGGTTCATCAAAGTGTCAGCCAGCCCTTGATCCAGCCCGATTGTGGTGGCACCTAAGCTGGACGGAAGTATCCACCTCTGTAATGACTTGTAATTTGACAGCTATAACCTTCCCTGAGTGGATGACCTCAGGCCGGGTTCATTTCCACCCTCAATCTAACCAAGGGCCATTGGCAGGTGGCCATCACCCCAGATGCAAAGCTAAAGACCATGTTCAGCACTAATGGCCACTGGCAGCACCAGGTCCCCCTTTTTTTGGCCTTCATGGGTTGCCCACCATGTTCCAGCACCTCATGGACATTTTCCCCTGTCCCCATCGGTCCTTTGCTGTAGCTTATTAAGACGGTGTCATAATTAATTCCTCACTATGGGTCGACCACTTATTCAACCTGGGGGATGTTCTGGGAGCCCTCCAGAAGGCCAGTCTTATGGCAAACCCAGCAAAACCATCTGAAGCTGTCCGAGGCACAGTATCTGGGCTACTGCATCGGCCAGGGCCACCTTAAACCTCAGGGGAAGAAAATAGAGACTGTTAAGTATACCTCCAGCCCACCAAAAAGAAGCAGGTATGTGCCTTTTAGAGTTTGGCTGGGTATTACCAATGATTCAACCCTAACCTCTCCGGTATAGCCTCCCCCTTTCAGATCTAACCAGGAAGGGCCAGCCAGACCGGGTTCAATGGACGAGTGACATCTAGTGGGCGTTCTTCCACCTAAAGAGGGCTCTTATCACCCACCCAATTTTGAGGAACCAACCCCAGAGTAATGCGATGGTTCCTCTCGTTGCAGGACTTCTCGTTTCAGGTCCAGAACCGAACCGGAGCCCAGCAACGATGGCCTCTCTAAGTGCCACACCCTCTGGGGACAGCTGCTACCATTGGGGGCTCAGGGTTGGGGGGGTTGGGGGATCGTGATCGTGATGGCGTGCCTGCATCGCTGCATGATGGAACATAAAAAACACTCTTTGACCCAGGAAATCTGATGGCATAAGAAGACAGTGCCACCATGGCCAGTGCCGCTGACAATGCTCCCCAACATTTCAGCATCACAGTCAGTGCCGCTGGATTAGGGTGCAAGGCAGGGCAGAAAAAAATCCCTCCAAAAGTCCAGAGACCAATCAGGAGTGCCACTGTGGCACTCACCCTCCAGCAGAGCACCACAGCTGAAAGCCAGGCTCAGCTAGCGGGAGGTAAGTTGGGATATCCCCCAAGATGCAACATGCCGTATCCCTCTGTTGTTGCTTTTTCAGATTCCTCTGGATGACTGAAGCTGTTTATGCCTGCTAAGCCTGCGCCACGTTCCTGGGTCCACTGCTCTCATTATGCCCCTAACAGGACTCTCCCTCTCTCCCTTGACCGCGGTCTCCCTCCTGGAGCCCTCTTCGAAGCTCAAATCTACAGTACATGCAATTTTCTAACATTTACACTGCTACACCGCTATTTATTTGCCTTACTGCTTGTTAAATAAACTGTGATTTGCACCAAACTCTCAGACTCTGTGCTGTGCTTCCGTGTCCCTCTTATCAGAGTGCCCTACAATATTTAATGTAAATGGTTATGATTTAGACATAAAAAAATCTTTGCTTTCCTGTGCCGTCAGTGCAGACACATTTAAACTGTTTGTGCAGCAGATCACCGGTAAAAATGTCAGCCACATGGAAACATTTTATCATTTCTACGAGTGACATTACACTGGTAAAAGTGATTTATTAAAGGATTATATTGAGCAGGTCTGCAGTGCATTTGTCCGGGAAATAAATACAATTTTACTTTAGTTATTTGTTTGGCTTTAAATGTAAAAACATAAAACGGTTAAATATCACATGCTGCATATATAACTTTGGTAGAAGGACACAGGTGTTAACAGCTGGAGAGAAGGATTGCCACATGTGGAGGATAAAAACGCAGGCTGGCGTGAGCTGATGGCTAAAGCAGAGGATGCTGGGGGCTTCAGCTGAGTGTGTCGATGTAAGCGTGGGAGGAGAAAAAGGAGCTGCAGCCCTGCCAGAGATAGAAAAGGCTACGAGGTCACCGTTGAGTGAATTAATTTTTTAAAGTAAGAGATGGTGGAGTGTGGGGTAGAGCTGTGTTTTCACATGGGCTGAGACGGAGGATGATGGGGCGAGGGGATGGGGCGGGTTGGTAAGGGGGGCACTAAGTTCATTGTAACCTGCTCTACCTAATGACCTTTTTAGTGTTGGGTTTAGAGATGTATAGATCGCTGTTATTCTTCTCACCCTGATTGTATGAAGCATATGCTGGAAGTAATTATGAACAAAACTGAGCTACAGTAGTGGGGCTGCAAATTATTACAAGGATGTTAGATCTGTCCCCAAGCCTGGAAAATATCCTCTTCATATTTTAACATCTGATATGAGTTTGTATCTATAAATCAATATGAATTTGTAAACTATAAAATCAAAAGGAACATGTGTTTTCCCCTTTATCCCCTGCTCTTCTGTTGCCTCTTTTCTTCATCCACATATGCGTGCAACACATAACATGCTCAAGGCCACTGGAGGGCACAGTCATTTACCAAAATGGAATCATGATTAACTTCATCAACCTACAACCCCCGAGTGCTGGAGTCATGTGGAGCCAACACCATTTTGTGTGGAATTAAATTTCTCTCGCCTTTTCATGAATGTCGAGAGGTGCATATCGATTTCAGAATCTCACCTCTCTGAATCAATAATAAGCATAGATAGAGAGACAGGGAGAAGGAGAACAGGAGAAATGAGAATATAGTGCTGTCTTCGAGGCTGAAACTGATTTCTGAGCTTGGATGAAGATTACCGGACCCTGAAGGATGGACGGAGGAAAGGGCAACAGCGAGATATCAATGAGTGGTTTTCTGTTGTAGGAGACTGGCAGAGGAATGTATGAGTGGAGGATTGTGTTGAACTGTGCAACAATTTTATCTGAATGGTTCTCTGCATGACCCCTGGACATTCTGGAAATGCATAATATGCCAAAACTCATGACACCATCCACACAGGAAAGAGGAGAAAGAAACATTATAAAGAGTGAAAGAAAGGAGCAAAGATCAGAGAGGCTATATTTTAGACCCTTTCACACCCTCACAAGCCTCTAAATGCAGCAAGTCTAATTAGTGCATGAGACCTTCTCTCCTGGAGGCAGCTTATGTGCCACCACTAAGCATCTTGCCTGTACGTGCTAGCTGATGGTGTGTGCGAGGGGATTAAAAGACTGCCAGACCTTCTGCTGCTGCTGCAAGGGAGAATATATGTGCTAAAGCTACTAGTGAGAAAAAAATCTCACGCCGTGGTTCTGAATTAGCAATTAGCACTCGCCCAAACTCCCTCCCTTCCTCCTTCCCTCTGTCTCTCCCTGCTAAAGCATCCACAATACAATATATCTCTTCAGCAGAGACTTTTAGCTATTAATATTTTCTTTTTTTTTTCATCCTCTGCTTTATCTATGGATAATAATCACATATCACACACATCAAAAGTTAACATGCTTTTGTTGTTCTCATTTTGCAATCGTTTTTGCAAACATATTAACAGTGATAATATAATATGGTCATGAGAGTACACATAAATATTGTCATTATACCTACAGTGCATAGTGAATATAATAAGGCCATGACACCAACAGTATTTACACCAAACAGCCATAACATTAAATCCACTGACAGGTGAAGTGAATAACATTGATTATCTTGTTACAATGGCACCTGTCAAGTGGTGGGATATGTTACCCAGCACAGGAACAGTCAGTTCTTTAAGTTGATGTGTTGGAAGCAGGAAATATGGGCATCTGTAAGGATATGTTCCATGGGAGCCAAACTGCGATGGCTAGACAACTGGGTCAGAGCATTTTGAAAATAGTAGGTCTTGTGGGCTGTTCCTGGTATGCAGTGGTTATTACATAGCAAAAGTAGTCCATAGAAGGACAACTGGTGAACCTAAGACAGGGTCATGAACTCCCAAGGCTGGTGTGGTGAGATTCTCTCTCTCTCTCTCTCTCTCTCTCTCTCTCTTATAACACTTACTGATAATACAATTATCAGTAATACAATTAGATTCATTCAAGATCATATTGTATTATCAGAAGGTGTCATGATATTCATTATTGAAGGTGTCAATATGCATTATTTGTTTACTTTTGTGTCGTGAGCAAAAAATATCTCAAATAAGCCAAACTCAGTATTCCCCCATCTGTTAACTAGCTAGCTAGCTCAGAAGGCGTATGCAGTCTTACCGTCTCCATTTTCATCTTCATCTGATGAGCATTCATATTAGAAATCATAAGATATATTCAAGAACAATGTAATGCTTGCAATGTTCCCTGGTGATGTCACTAACTGCTACTGATGATGTAGTCACTCTTAGACTGTTGTTCATCCAATCAAATTAGAAGAAATAACAGTGATACACACCTGGTACTAGGTTTATGTCAGTCATAAGAATGGCTTATGGATATGTAGCCTTATAAACATTAAATCAAACCCTTAAGGCGATTACATTTCATGTGTAGTTGTAGTTAATATGTCACTAATAACAAGATTGAATATATTAGTCTTATTTTTAAAAAAAACTAGAATATCTTTACAATGTTGTATGCTGGATTTTCTCACTTAAAACATGCAGTAGATGCCACACAGAATGAAAGAGGTGTTATGTATGACTGGCAAAATATTCCTCCTTACACTATTAGCTGCACTTAAGGTTATTTTGTCATCCAAACAAATGTCTGTTGTGGCTTTGCTGACTCATGGGTTTTACTACTTATTATAAATAACAGCAGCAGGAATAAAAAAAACTCCATTTTTTTTAGATTCCTGCTGCTGGCGAGCTTAAATCCACTAAGATAACTCTGTGATGTGCAAAGGAGCCTCAAGGAGGATAAAAAGCATTTGTGGCTCTGGACTTCCCCGGTGGCTGGGCTTAAGAGTGAAATGGAGCTAGAGAAATCCTCATCTCTCAAGCCACCTTTGACCAATGGGTCCCTTGTTGGTTATGATTATATACAGGAGGGTAGAATGTAACGGTGTTCAAAGAAAACTGCCACAAGTCAGGAAGCAATAATGGTAGATTTACTCTGATGCATGGCAATCATATCATCTATAAGGCAGAGCTGGATGTTGAATTTATTTCGATGAATATAAGATTCTCAGATTGCTAAACAGACCTGGATGAGATTGCAGCGAATGGGAGCACGACTGAGATGCACAGTTTATGCATCTGTGATTACGCGGGAGTTCACCGACATTACAAATAGCATCAACCCAGGGGTGTAATTGAGTTATAATACAAGAATGAGATTACCCAGTGGTCCACACTGAGTTATGTAAGAACTGTGTACAAATATAGAACCAGGAAAGTAAAGCAGGAACGTATGGAACAACTTTTGACTTACCTCCAAGAAATCCAATAAAGACAAGACCTAATTATATGATGAGTGTTGTGTATGTTTAGATTATACCTTGTTAATACAGTAGATCTGTCATGTGTTTATTCTCTCAATGAAAGTTTTGACCTTGCAATCATTCAGAAATCTGAAAAATCATATCTACATGAAAAAACACAAAGAAATGTACTGTTAAAAGAAAATAATCAGCAATGTGTTTAATATTATATATCAATGTGTTTAATATTATGTATGTCTAAGTATTGCATGCATATCTTTCTTTATTATCTCTTCATATATAAGCAGCTATTGTATCGTGACACCAATTAGTTAATTAGACACTAATTAATTGAGGTGTCCATTTTTAGCTTTGAATTTCTTTGTCATGTCACACCACACAGTGACTCATAGGTAAGTAGATACTTGTCATGAGTATTTCTGTTTTTACCTCGACTAGTTTCAAAATTGTGAAAAAAGCCAACAGCATCCTGACAAATTTTACACCAGACTTGCGGAATTAAAATAAATTTCTGTATATTTTAGATTTCCATGCCACCTGAGAATTGGTGTGCCAGTATACTGGTTATACTGGTAAAAAGGGATAATCCAAATGCAATGTATGTACTTGTTTGTAGTTAAATTTAATAATTGCCTATGAAATTTCAGGCAATATCTTGTACAATTAAGACATTTTTTGTGGAAATTTCTCACATAGCATGCTGTCAGTTGCGCTTTTATGTCTTTGGATTGAAATAAAAGCAATCCTCTGCCCTCTGATCCATGTGTAAGTTAAGCTATGTGAGCCACTAATACAACAAATCCATTTAAAACCCTTGCTTCTTACAGCTACACTACTCAACATCAAGCCTGATCTCATCTCATCTAAGCATGGTCAGGCCAGGTTACAACTTGGGCAGCAATACCAAGGGCTGTAAAATGATTTTCTGTCATTTCTAAAATAATATGTTGAGTGGGAGGTGTGTAGTATCATCAGGATCCTCACGCTACACACCTCAAATGAGATTTCATCTTATTGCTACCATCTGGCCAGTGGTGCTACATCATCTGGTTCAGTATCAGACACATGAAAAACAATTCTATCCAACGTTGCCAACTTAGAGACTAGCTGTGATTAATTTTTATACCACTTTAGTGACAACCTTGTGAGTGTTTCTGCAGATTCTGCACTGTCACCGCCATTGGTTCACTGATCACCATTTCCCAAATCAATCACATTTGTTGTTCTATATTTTAAACTTTCTGTATAATATTAAATTATACTAAAATATTACTAATATTAATTATATACTAAAAATATTTAAAGAGAGTTATTCCACTTAAAACCTGGCTCCTAACTTACACTGCTTCAGTTTCTCTGTGTTTTTATAGGAATTGTAGAATTTGGTATGCAGGTAAAATGTTTATATGTGGTGCCATGTCCACAAATTCTATTCTATTCTATTGTATTACATTCTATTACATTCTATACTATTCTATTTCTTTAAGGCCACATTGTATTCTATGACCTTCTTTTATATTCTGTCCAGGAAGAAACTATATTTTACTCTATTATCATACAAAATTCTATTCTGTTCCTCACAACTCTATTTAATTCTTCTCATTTAAGGGTCATATTGTATTCTATTATATTCTTTTGTACTCTGTCCAGATAGAAACCATGTTCTACTCTATTCTAATATAAAACTCCATTCTGTTCCTTTGTAATTCTATCCTATCCTATCCTATCCTATCCTATCCTATCCTATCCTGTTTTATTACATCATTGTAATAAGTCTGTCTGTGTTTTAACCTGTTTCTGTCTGCCGTCTGCCCTGCTGCTAATTGTTTGCTCCGCCCACTCATTGGTTACCATGGACACTGATTGAACTCCTTCTCTCCCTCAGGTGTGTTGTCTTAGTCTCTGATTGTCTCTGTGCTGTGATTGGTTCCTGTTTGCTGTTAGCTGTTTCTTGTGTTTTGTACTATTAAACTTTAAAACTGCACTTGGATCCTCACTCGCCTTTGTCCTGCAGCGTGACAGAACGACCAACCACAGACGGATCCAGCAGAAATCTTGTTTTGTTTATGTCAGGGGGATTCCCCAATTGAGGAATATACGGAGGTATTCCTGGACCTGTGTAACCAGGTGGACTTTGGGGAAAAGGCCCTTAAGGACATGTTCCGGCATGGATTGCAGGACTCGGTACGCTATCTAATGCCATTGGGCCGAGAGATGGGGTCTTTCACGGACCTTGTCAATTTAGCACTGCTCCTGGGCGGGTCCTCTCTAACCATGAGCAGGTTACTCATGGTTAGAGAGCAGTACCTTTTTGGGGAGGGGGGGCTGTAGGCATCGGGGTCCGTGGGCTACGGAGCCAAACCAGCCACGGACGCCCGAATGCACTACAATAACTCTGCCCAGCCCAGTCCCGTGTACGCCTGTGACCGAGCCTGTCCACAGGGATGCTGGACCGGTAAGTTCAGTTAAGGCCCATGCGAACCGACTGATCTCCAACCTGGCGGATACCCCGATGGTGTCGGTTCGGGCAGCCGGCATCCCTGAGCCACCTGCTTCACCAGCCGGACCGACTGGGTCGCCGGAGCCAGAGTCAGGTAACTCCGCGAGTATGGTTGCGCCCAAGCCCCGTAGACTCTCTGCCCTGCCTGAAGGGCTTGGTTTCAAACTCTCTGCCTTGTCCGGGACGGATTACTGTGAACTCTCTGCCTGGTCAAAAATGACTGCGTTCGAACTGCCCCACCTATCCGCTCTGTTTGTCCCTAGTTTTGTCTCCCTGTCTCTGTCAGTCTCTCCCTCTCCTGTCCCTACTTATAGGTCCGGAGCACCTCCAGCACCACCCTGGCCGCCAACTCCGCTATGGTCTCTGGCTCGACTTGCGGCACCACCCTGGTCTCCAGTCCTACTCTGGTCTCTGGCTCTGCCTGCGGCACCACCCTGGTCTCCAGTCCTGCTCTGGTCTCTGGCGCCGCATGCGGTACCTCCCTGGCCGCGCACTCAGCTCTGGTCTTGGGTCCCGTCTCCAGCTCCGCCGGCTCCGCCCTGGCCTTCATCTCCGCCGGCTCCGCCCTGGCCTTCTGCTCCGCCGGCTCCGCCCTGGCCGCCTGCTCTGCCGGCTCCGCCCTGGCCGCCTGCTATGCCGGCTCCGCCCTGGCCACCTGCTCGGTCGACCTCACCACGACACGAACTCGGCCCGCCCTCCCGCCCTGTTGTGCCTTCGCTCCGCCCTTCTGGACTGGTTTTCTGCGGCCTTGGGAGCGTCTGGAAGCCGCTCGTAGGGGGTGGGGTTGGGGGGGGGGTGTTATGTAATAAGTCTGTCTGTGTTTTAACCTGTTTCTGTCTGCCGTCTGCCCTGCTGTTAATTGTTTGCTCCGCCCACTCATTGGTTACTATGGACACTGATTGAACTCCTTCTCTCCCTCAGGTGTGTTGTCTTAGTCTCTGATTGTCTCTGCGCTGTGATTGGTTCCTGTTTGTTATATATACTCTGTTTGTCCACTTCCCTGGTGTTGGTCGTTGTTACATGTTGGATGTTTGTGTCTATGTTCTCGTTTCCTGTTAGCTCTGTGTTCTGCCTTGTTCTGTCTGCCTGTCTGTTTAGCTGTTTCTTGTGTTTTGTACTATTAAACTTTAAAACTGCACTTGGATCCTCACTCGCCTTTGTCCTGCACCGTGACAATCATATTCTATTCCTTTAAGGCTATAT
Organism: Tachysurus vachellii; assembly: GCF_030014155.1. Classification (NCBI taxonomy): domain Eukaryota; kingdom Metazoa; phylum Chordata; class Actinopteri; order Siluriformes; family Bagridae; genus Tachysurus; species Tachysurus vachellii. The sequence goes on from NC_083469.1 coordinate 9,817,125, forward strand.
TCTAATTTATTATATTAATTTCCACTCTGTCCAGATAGAAAGTATATTCTAGTACTTTATTCTAATATAAAACTATTTTGTTCCTTTGTAATTCTATTCCGTTCTATTCCCTTGCAGATCAATCTGTCTTAATTTTATTCATTATAATCATTTATTTCTCATTCTATTACATTAATATTCTATTCTATTTCATTTAAGGCATGAATTCAAGGCACAAGCTTTTTTTACTTGTCATCCTCCTGAACTCATAATGAATTATCTCTTTGTTTTCAATTGTCACCTTAACGGGTACTTGTACTTTATTTTAACATTGACTTTAACAAGGCGCTTCATGGTCTAAAATGGCCCATGACATGATAATATTTAATTACTGACTATTGCCCCCCAACATGTCTCTATCTATTAACATGTCTCTGTATGTATATTCATGTATATGCTTCACTTATTGCCCCTGTGTATTATAATTACTGTTCATGTCTTACATAACACTAAACCCCCTGGGAAACAATTTCACTTCAATACACATGTACACAGTAGATATGATAATAATGACTTTGACTCTAGCTTCCACACACTGCTGAAGATGAATCTTCCGGGCACATTCGGGGGACTTCCGGGACATGGTTTTTACATGGTTTTCAGGCCACTGAGGCCTTTTAAGGGCACCATGAGCACAATTCCAGGTTGAACATAATCAATGTGATGTAATTCATAGGCAATGGTTCTTCAATGTTGCTTTGTGAACCAAAGCTAAAATAACAAATTATGAGATTTTCTACCAAAACTCTACTATATCCAGTCCCATTTAAATGAACCTAATCATGTTTAACTTGTTTTATCATTTTTAAAATTTTTGAATAATAATGTACTTTAATGTAATAAAATAATGATAGTATAGATAGTAGTCTTGATGACAGAAGAATTTTTTTCCAGCTGTTTTAAATAAAAACTCATTTTAAATGTTTTTCCGTTTGGAATATTATATATATATATATATATATATACATATGTAAGATAAGCAAATTTGATGCATAAAGATTTAGATCTTAGTGTCTTAGACTCACATTATATCCAAATAAAGTCCAAATGTGCTTTATATTTTTTTTCATGAATGACATTGCCATCATATAAACAGTGATACAACACATGATAAAATGTACACACCATTACAGATCCCTCAGACTGGTATGATATAATACTATAATAATGCAGAGTTTATACTTCTTTTAGTCCGGTTATTTGTCACCTCATGAGAAAAAAGTTAAAAATATAGAAGTAAGAATATAAAATACAGAATGGTTTGTTTATTGATCCAAAGCATCGGTGAGAGATTTTATTTCTGAACCCGTACAAATGTTCGATTTAATGTTCAAATTAAATTGATCAAAAACCAGGACAAATAATGGTTTTAAGGCATAAATGCAGCAAGTCAGATAATTCCTACTTTCTGATCATTTTACAGATGCTTTTCTATGTTATTTTAGTTCCATCATTTTTGTAAACAATTATTTCAAATAAATAAAAAAAAATATTAAGATGCCATTTTTTGGTTATTAAAAGCACTATCCAGTATTACTACTACTACTGCTACTACTACTAATCATCATAATCATCATCATCATCATCATCATCATCATTATTGTCATTATTGTCATTATCATGATCATGTATTCATGAATCATGTGTAAGTGCTGTAGTGTAATTTGGGATTCACACTATCTATCTATCTATCTATCTATCTATCTATCTATCTATCTATCTATCTATCTATCTATCTATCTATCAAGAATGCTATGGAAATGCCTTCAGTGCTGGGAAGAAAGCAACTATAAAACCCTATTATTATTATTATTATTATTATTATTATTATTATTATTATTGTACCCACCAATATTTGCGATCAGGCTCAGATTGTGTAGTGTGCATTTGATTTGTGTTGCAGTGACTGTCTCTGAACGAGGAGCTTGGGAATGGGAGCAGGCCTGACTTTGGCTGTCCTTGTGCATGTTCATGTCCAACTGTGGTTCATTAGACGGCTCGTTCAGCAGACGCCGCAGTCCACTGGGAGGCAGGGGGCACTGAGAGACACCAGGCAACCCCACGACACGGTCACTCTAAACACAGAGACAGAGTATGTCAGTGTCAGATTCCTGGCCAAGAGGCACAGACTGTGTGTGTGTGTGTGTGTGTGTGTGTGTGTGTGTGTGTGTGTGTGTGTGTGTGTGTTATAATAGAGTGTATATAAAGAGTATATTTATAGAGTTTATATAAATGGTGCTTCCAGTAGTCATATTCATACAAGCTTGTCGTGTCAAATGAGACATAAAACATAATCAGAAATAAATTCTAAACATTCTCAGAGCTCATTAAATGTTGTTAATTATGGCTAACAAAGCTACACATGAACACCAGATAATTTTTTTATTTTTTCCCCTTTTTTAATCTCAGTGTAAGTTGCCCTTCGTTTGCTTTTCTCTGACCAAATTTGAAAGTCTCAATTCACATGAAAAGTAAAGAAGGAGCGGGTTACGGTCCAGGCTTAGTGTACATGAATGGCAAACAAATTCAAAGATAAAGGTTGTTTTCCATCTCTGTGTAAGATTTCTCTTCCGATATGTGTCTGTGTTACTAGAAACAGAACAGTGAATTCTTAAACCTTATAGCAGCTCGGACAGAGACTGTAGTTCTAATTCAAATATATATTAACACTCTATCATGTTTTTGCTACTATAATAACTGCTAAACCTCACATACTCATATGGTGGATATCTCACATAATTTAAGATATAATTTGGATTATGAATAATTTTCTTTTTATTTAGCAAAGAAATCTAATCATTGATATGGTGAAGTTTTCTAAAGTAAGACATTTATTTTACATTTAAACATTGAAAGAGTCTCCAGTGTCAGTGTTTGTAACAGTTCTTGGAAAAAACAAGTACATTTTTATAGTTTTATTAAGCTCAAGTGAGGAAAAAATGGGATGCGATAACTCTGTGGTTAAGGTGTTGGATGACAGCTCACACAGTTGTGAGTTCAAGACCCACGACCAGCAATCTGGCACTGCTGGGCCTCTGAGCAAGGCTTTTAACCCTCAATAGCTCATTTGTATAATTTGATATACAAATCTATATCACTCTGGCTGATGAGAGTAATACTGTTTAGAAATGTGTAAACAAGTAAACCTTTTTCTGTGCATTAATTAAAAAAAAAATAACTCTAAGCAGTTAAAAAGTACATTGTGTTGTTTTGTAACTCAGTAACAAATAGCTGTGGTTTAAGTTGAATAAAATATTATTGATAATATTTTATTCATAATATGATAATATGATATATCTATATATCTATATCTATCTATATCTATCTATCTATCTATATATATATATATATATATATATATATATATATATATATATATATATATATATATATATTCTATCTATCTATCTATCTATCTATCTATATATATATATATATATATATATATATATATATATATATATATATATATACAGGTATATATATATATATATATATATATATATATATATATATATATATAATATTGCTAATATAATATATCATAATATGATATTTATAACATGATAACAAACCCACTGATGATAAGATTCATATAACATCATTCCCTGTCATTTTGTATTCCTTACATATTTGTACTCAAGTTGAATTTGATCATTTTACCCTGAATGTAATTAGAGCACTAATGCTTAAGAGCAGTATTTAAGTTATGAAATGATCAGACATCATGCTGTTCACTTTCTTTCCCCATCGTACAGTCCACAGCACTGAAGTTTCTCACAGCATTGTTTAGACGAGCGACCCGGGAAGTTCCACTCCTCCACCACAACCATCCATTTCCCTGTTCTGGCTGATGAGACTCTTTAATTGGACTATGCTGGGAGTGTGTAAAATGCTGTTTGTTTACTCATCAGAGCAAACAAACAAACACAAGCCGACCACCAAGTGCGGCAGTGGAAAAACCGACTGATTATAGTAGTTTGTTGGACAAAGAAGACGAAGAAGAAGAAGAAGAAGAAGAAGAAGAAGAAGAAGAAGAAGAAAAAGAAATAACTTCCTGGTTTCCACACTGCTGTATTCTTTTACCCCTGTACCTCTCTCTAGGTGTGAATGTTAATAAGGTGTTATTCATTTTAATGACTCTGATCTGAACATTTGTATGGTGAATGAGATTTTACTGTTCTTTATTTCTAACCTATTTTGAAGCTCCATGACAGAGGACAGTGTATACTAATGAGCAGACCTTTTGACATTGTCCAATATGGAACGTTTAATGTTCATACTTTGTGTTTGGCTGCTGTTTTATCTCCGTTCTTTCATATTGCTTTAAAGACACAGGCTGTCATGACAGGTTTTCTGAGCAAAAAATAGTATTTTAGGTGTGTTAGTTGCTCCAAATAGCTGTATGAGTACTTTATTTATTTCATTTTTTATTTAAACCATAGTAACCCTGACCGAGTAGTTACTGAGAATGAATGAAAGAACACAACAGGAGCATATTAATGAATGTGGTCTTATGTAGTGAAATAAGTATTTATTTTATTTTTTTAATGAATGTAGTCTTTTTAAAGGGGTTCATATCGGATCTGACTGCTCACTCATATCTGGATGAACATTGTTACATTACCAACAACTTCTAACTTGAACTTTTAACTCCACACCTCAGAATTTTCCACACTAGCACAGCACACATGAAAGCAACACAATTTCTCATCAGCATCACAAGCTATGTCATATAATTCATTCAAATTCGCAGGTTCAACAGACACAAAGGACCTGTTCTCAGTCACTCTTTAGACACTTTGGTACTTTTTGGACCAAATTATCCTTAACACATTATGGGGTTTTTAAAAGCACTACAGAACTAAACACTACACAAAAGTCTTTTACACATATCATCTTTATCTCAATCCCCAATATTATAGATAAAATGTATGGTTAATATTTTGTGATTTCTAGATCACATTCATTTTACTATATTAAAGACCTGGGTGCTATAAATCTAGAAGAAAAATTGAATCTACAAATGCTGAAGATTTGACCTGAACACCATACAAGGATTGATATGTATGTTATTTTGACCATAGAGTACAGATATAGTAAGGAAATTTTTTTACTCACACTATTTGCTGTTACCAAGATGAGGATGGGTCCCTTTTTAAGGCTGGTTTCTTCCTAATAGAATATATTTCTCAGGGAGGTTTTTTTTTTTGCCACTGTTGCTTCTGGCTTGCTCTTTAGGGATTAATTTAATTGTAACGTTTATAATTTAGATCTCTGTAAAGATTTTGATTTCTGTAAAGCTGCTTTGCGACAATATCCATTGATAAAAGTGCTATACAAATAAAATTGAAAATTGTTAATTAAGAATCAAATTAAATTAAAGAAAATAAATGTCACTGTAAGATATTGGGCCACCATGAAACACAAGAAAGGCTTCAAACCTTCATGGAATAGATTCTACAAGTCTCTGGAGCTGTATGGAGGGATGAATACCATACTTCCTGAAGAAAGATTCCTTTAGTAGGTGTTTTTTTAATATAAAGTATACATCAGTGTTCAGCTGGGTTGAGATGTGATGAATGTGAAGTCCAGATTCTGACTGAAGGAGATTAATCAGAATAACTGTACTGGTTTTTAAGTGACTCCTTAAAGTGGACAGAGACCAGGACAAAAAATAAAATAATGTCCCCATAACAGAACAACAGAGTCACCAGTGTTTTAGTTCCACACAGTCAATGAGATAGACAGACAGACAGACAGACGGACAGACGGACAGACAGATAGACAGATAGATAGATATTCTCTTATTTTCTCAGTTGGTGTTTTGAGTAAAAATCTCCCATATGTGTTCATATTATTATATTACTATCAACTATCTAACTAAAGTTCATTTATTTCTCAAATACCTTTTTCTTATTTCTCAAATCTCCATTTTCAATAACGTTCTACTGTGTGAAAAAGACAAAGAACCTAAGACTAGTTTTAAAAAGATAGCAGTGCTGTAAAAAACACTTCCTCGTGGTGTGCTGACCCTTTATGACACCGTCCAAGTCTGTTACACACGCTTAGATTTTTCACTCTTCTCTTCTGACATTTAGTTTCAAATATAGCGCTTGTAGGCCAAGTGGGTCTTGTAAGCCACTGCAATTTTGCCCTCATCTCCTAAAGTGACCTTAACACCAACACCCCCCCACCGACACACACACGCACAAAAAATTCCAGAGAGAACATCCATCTTGTTTCCCCTAGGGCTAGTCAGCTCAAGGTGAGGAGTGTTGTAGCTTTTCCACCAGCTGGGTCTCACCTGGCCATGTGTAGCACAGAGCCTCGTTAAAATGCACCGAATCACCACCGAGCACGTCTCGTTAACCGTATCCCCACCTGGACCAGGACATGGCACAGAGCTCATGACCTCTACTGCACAGGGCTTAATGGCACCACTAAAACAGGTTTAAAAATGATAATGGACAAGACTCCACATTCAGAAATTCATATGTTCCGTCTACAGAAGTCAACTTTAGACTTCTTTGGATCTGATGGATGTACTGTGGGAAATGCAGGAAAGATGAATTTGCAGGAAAAAAGTTCTATAATGACTTAAATTTTCAGGAAATACAGTGGTTTGAAATGTGAAACTTACATGTAATTATTATTATTATTATTTTTTTTTTAGGGTGGGCAAATATTTATTTGGCAAATGATTTAAATGACTCAGATAAGATAAGATAAGATAAGATAAGATAAGATAAATAAAACTTCCCTAGAAGTAAGCGACTAAAGGATTAGCAATTTCTTGCCCTTGGAAAGCTAGCCTATCTTTATGCATTCCTTCTTTCTTTCTTTTCTTTTCTTTTTTTAATTATTATTTATTATTTATTATTTCATTTCATCATAGGGATCACTATAGGGATTCCTATACACCATGCTTGTTTTCATTTTAGCTAAAACTCTTTAAGAGTTACTGTAGCTGTACATGAGAGGCAATTTAAATTTCTGCTGTTGATGTTTACTCTTATACAGGCAGACATGATTTGATGATGTTTATGTACTGGATTATGTGTAGTCTTCACTCACAACAGTGGCCATTACAGAAAAGGTGTAATATTCAAAAAAAAAAGATTAGATCAACAAATTTATGGAGAACTTACTAACTCCGGCTGCTCTAAAGAATAAACTGACATGGGCTGCATTAAAACCGAGCCTCCATTTCTCTCTACTGAAGCACTGGGACTATTTTGGGAATGTCTCAGGTTATGTCATACATGATCATGTGATTTAAACACAATTAGAGTGCATATGTGTTGTGTGTGCTTTTGTTTTTTTTTTTGTTTTTAGCTCCAGAGCACTACTGCACCCTCGGCAGCCTTTTCCCGGAGCTTGTGATGATCGACGGCACACAGAAACGGGGACAAGAGTGTGTGTAATATGAGCTAAGGTTAGTTATAGATATTGGTGTGTATGTTATAATACATGACTACTCTGTTTTAAATGAAATATATTGCTCTGACACCTGCAAAGTGTTAGATCTAAATAAACCCTGCTCCCGTTCCATTTTCCCCCAAAAGTGTTTTATTGATTTCGATGTATGAATTTACTAACCTGACACTCTATATAACCTTTTGGCCATGAAAGTATGACTCCTGAACAGGAATTTTATTAAATCATTGTAGCCTTTATTTCTCTGCAGAAGCATTGATAATTCTGATCCACTTCTCTCTCACCGTGCTCAGAAGAAGCATGACCGTACCTTTTCTGTCTATGAGTCCAAAAATCTGTACATTGTGTCTGTCTTTCTGTTCTAACACAGTGCTTTTTGACAGCAGGTGTGACTGCAGTGCTTACCTTGTCTATTGTCTGTAGCCTCTCCTAGCTGAATGGAGCACTGCTGTTGTGTGTGAATAGGCATTGATGTGCTTTAACCTGATTGACACAGTTCCATTTAAAGCTCTGAATCAGACGCTTGCCAATTGGCATGTGTCGAATGTGTGCTTGCATCCTATTTGTTAGAGCTGTAATGTGCAGAGAGCGAAAGCTTTGTGGATGCTCATTGCAAATGGAAAACCATTTACACTGTTTCCTCAGCTTGTTACGATAGCACCACTCTTTAATGCAGACAAATAATCTCATGACAGGTTTTGTGATATAAAGTGTTTACTGGACATTGTTAAAGCAACTATGTTAGCATAAAAAAAAATAATAAATGAGAATGCAGCAGGCACAGTCTATATATGCCAATAATAAATAACTTTATTATTTAAATAAAGTTGTTTATGATGCCCAGGTTATGATGAAAAAAAATGATAGCAACAAGACATTTAGTGTGTTTTCTGTGATAATACCACAGCAAATAGTTTATAATTTTGTCATTTTTATTTGGCCTTTTATACTTACATTTAATTAGTTCCTGTTATTTATAAACTTAGTTACTTTATATCTCTAATCATTTTTCCTAACGAGGAAGCTGAAGGTGATGGTGACCAGGAAAAACCCCCTGAGATGAAAATGAGGAAGAAACCTTGAGAGGAACCAGACTCAGAATTGAACCTCATCCTCATTTGAGTGACGCTGGACAGTAAATAATGTAAATATACATAATGTCCTTTCTACAACAGTTTGTAGTCCAGTGGAATTAAGCAACCAAGAGCTCCTGAGGAAGGAACTAACAGGTCATACAGCTTTGTTCTGAAGGATTGAAACTGGAGACTCCTTCCAATAAATCTCCTAATAATAACATTAGATTGGGCATATTGTGATAAACAATATCACTGTGCTAGAATGCTGTGCTAGAATAATGGATCAAAAAAGGCAGAATATTATAATAAGTAGAAGATATTAATATCAGAAACGAATCAGATATATCAGTGTAAAAGTTTGTGCAGTTTGTATCTCCCTGTTGTTAAATGTGATAAATATAGTCTAATAGCTTGTATAACCAGCTGCCTCCACTCTCCTCCATATCCTCTCATGAACAACTTTTGAATTCTTTCAGTATTCTGTTATTCTTTATTTCTTTTTCATATAAACTCTCGAGAAATGGAGGACCACATCCAAGCTGGTGTCGAAAAAATATTTTACCGGTAATTTTGACTTATGATGTGGATTTGTGATCATGTTTCAGTATATACCCAAATTTCACTTTTTATCTTTAACTCTTTTCTTTTTCTATTTACTAGTGCCAGTGTTTTTCAGTTGGTAATGAGCTACAGTGCTAGTAATTCAAATATCATTCCCTACTTACAAACATCTGAATTAAAGGCTAACATTTACATTTATAGCACCTTAATCCAGAGCAAAAATTGTCCCTAGTGTGTGATTGTGTGAGTGAATGAGAGTGTGTGTGTGCCCTGCGATGGGTTGGCACTCCGTCCAGGGTGTATCCTGCCTTGATGCCCGATGACGCCTGAGATAGGCACAGGCTCCCCGTGACCCGAGGTAGTTCGGATAAGCGGTAGAAGATGAATGAATGAATGAATAATCCAGAGCAACATATATTTTATACAATTGAGTAATTAAGGGTTTAGGGCCTTGCTCAGGGTCCCTGCAGTGCTGGCTTGGTGGACCTGGGATTCAAACTCACAACCTTCTGCTTACTAATCTAATGGCTACTATGCCTGAATTTGTACATTTATGGCATTAAGCCTGAATGACACAACAGTCACCATTTAATGTTTAATTAATTGTCACATTATGAATTGAATGTAATTTGTTATGTTTTGTTACAAAGTGGAGAAACAACACTGTTACCAGGTTTGGTTAGTAACCAGAACTGTACATTGGAATTTGACATATGGAAAATAAACACCTACTTCAATGTCTTTTTGTCTCCTTTTGACTTAACTTTCTTTAAACATGCCATGTTGTCAGTTCAATAAAAAGAAAAAAATCTATGAAAACTTGTCGAACTTGTCGAAGATCTAGTCCTTTAGCTAATGTCAGGTCTTACGCAAAATATTTTCTATAAATGCATGTGATCGGGTGTTTGGAAAACTGAAGTCTCTGTATTTTTTCAAATACTCATTTCAGTCCACTAATATAGGCTCAAGGGTCAAGGTTCAGAGTTGTTTGTATGCCACATACATATTACATACACGTAATGTAATATAGTACCATGTTTAGTTTCTGTACATGGCTGAGTCTGCATCCAAACCACGATAAACCCTGCATACAAATGTTTACATTTCAGCCATTTACCTAGTATCAGTTCTTCTGAAACAAAAAGAAATGGATCTTTTTTAGTTTCTGCAGAAGGTGATATACAGTTTGCAGTATTAAGACGCACAGGGAAATCCAGAACTATTTCACTCCAGACAACCACTAGGGGTAGTGTTTTAACACTGCAGTACAGTCTTTGGCATGTGTTTGTGTGTATGTGGTGACCTTTACTACAGTGTCATGCGGTGACCTTATGACCTCATAAAATGTTGTTCCTCTTGGAACCTCCTGCCTAAGTGCTGTGTTGGTTCTGAGTCATGGGGAACCTTGGATGTTATGCAAGGGTTAATAGAACATTCTCAAGAACCTTATACTAAAAAAAAACCTGATTAATTTCTTAGCCCTAATCTAACCTTAAACATAAATTTCCATATAAATTTGAGATTGTGTCATTGTGGTTCTAAAATCCTTATAATGCACGTCCTTGATTCACAGTTTTTTACCTGCTATATCCAGTAAAGTATCCCAAAGTGTGAGGGCTAATCTGATCGCCGTTCCGCAGTCCCAATCTCAGATCCACGCTGAGACAGACAGCTGCAAACAGCAGCACATCGATCACGTGCAAGCATACCCACTGTGGTGCGGTCACTATGCCCCCAAACCCAATATGCTGGCACCAGCCCCTTCCTTACTCCCTGCTGAGAGGGGGCACAGCCAATGCACCCTCCTCGGCTCGGCTCAGCTCCGCTCAGAAACAAGCCTGTTCTCCTCTGCACGGAGGCTGCCTCAGTCTTTCCCTCTGTGTAATTAGCTTCCATTTTTAGCCGGGTTTGTTTTGACGGAGGGCAGAGTGAATTCCCATCGGGGGAGTAGAGGTGTCTGGAGCGGAGAAGCTACAGCCAGGCCCCCTTCTCCTTCTGCCTCTCACATATCTGATAGTTAAATCTGCTCCTCGAATTCTTGTCGTCTGACATTTAGGAGAAAGAAATAATGGGTGAGAATGGATATTATTGGAAATGTTAGAGGGACTTTTTAATGTTCAAGGATGCATATTTTGATTGAAAAGAATCATGTTTCAAAAGCAATGAGATTATAAATAGGTTACCCTGTTGTTCAGTTGTCTGTTTTTTTAGCACTTTATTTTACATTTTTTAATGATCAAGACACAGAATCAATCTACACACATGGACAGAATTCTTGGTACCCTTCGGTCAATGAAAGAAAACCTCACAATGGTCACAGAAAAAACTTTAATTAAACTGCAATTAAACTGCAATTAAAATGCATTAGAAATTTGAGTATAACTATTAGGTACAAAAAAAAGTACTCTGGAGTTTCCACCTCATTGAAAAGAAACACTATGGATCTATTACTATTTTCTATAAGAATTTTATCTTAACTGTTCTGAGTTATGAATCTGAAGCCTGAGACCATGTGTATTTTGTGGATGCTTAAATGTATTGAAAATGCGTTAGACATATTGCAAACAAAGCCTTATTCTTTTTCAATAATTAATGAACAATGTTTTATGACTATTCACTTCATAAATTGGGAATCATTTAGCCTTTATATGTAGACCCAATCCACTGCATTAAAATTGCATTAAGCTATACAGTAAATTGAATATAGCCTATTGTATGTGGTGAAATTAAATGTAAAAGACTGTCTGCTTCATGATATTCCTTGTGTCACCACAGATGCCTTCTAGTTTGGGACATCTGGGATATGCAGCAGAATTGGCATGATTACAGATTATCTCATTTCTGCTTGGGTTTATATGCAATGGGACTTACACACACATGGATATTTTGCCTGTGCAGTCCTGACACACACACACACACACACACACACACACACACACACACACACACACACACACACACACAGTGTTACATCATGCACATACTATTCCCCAAGAGACGCACAACCTCATGCACACTGCAGTGCACAGTGTCTTAGAGGTGCTGATATAGTAGCATCAGTGGAAATAGATGCAGCCATGTTTCTGTGTGTGTGTGTGCTGGGTGCATGTGTGTCTCCTTCTCACTCCCACCGGTGTCTTCAGCGACACACATTCTCTCAGCCCTCACACTGATCCCATTCTCTGGCCAATGGGCTGGGAGGCAGTGCAGACGTCATTAGCTGCTCTGCTTCAGCTCAGCACACACCGCTGGAGCTGCCTGGCTAACATACAGCCACCATTAACACACATGCTCACACACACACGCGTGCACACACACACACATATACACCACACAGAGAGACAGAGAAAGAGAAGAGAGAGAGAGAGAGAGAGAGAGAGAGAGAGAGAGAGAGAGAGAGAGAGAGAGAGAGAGAGAGGAGGCTGTTATAGAGAAGCAGTCTTTAAGGAGATAATCATATAATGAAGAGATAGATAGATATGAAAACAGTACCAAATTAAAAGAAAGAAAGAAAGAAAGAAAGAAAGGAAGGAAGGAAGGAAGGAAGGAAGGAAGGAAGGACCAGAAAAAAACATAGAGGAAAAAAGAAAAAAAAGGTGTGGAAGACATACTGTACATACAATATACAATAAAAAAGAATATGGAAAAAGGAAAGAAAGAAAGAAAGAAAGAAAGAAAAGCTTTTCTTAGTGCACAGTGGAGTGAAGATTAAGGTTAATTACTGGCCAATGAAACAAGCTGAATAAGCAGACGATAAACACACTGCCCCCTCACCAGCTACTGTAGAACATAACACCCAGCATCATCATCATCACCATCATCATCATCATCATCATCATAGTCAGATGTGAAATATGTCAGTGATAACATCCGTGCCTTCTTCACCTATAGACTCAAAGAGCGATGCAGAATTTCAGCTCATCCTCCCCACTGAGCAAGCTCGTATGGAAACATGAGGCTGCGATGCACTGTGGGTATCTCTCGATCTCTTTATTCCTCCTCCAGCCGGAGAGAGAATGTATTATTTACAGCGGTTAAAGTAGGACACAGCAGCCTTCGTAGCCAGCCCATCTGGGAAATTGTGAGTTCTCACACTTGGAGTTCTGCGTATCGCTTTGCCTTCATACATCAGCAGCATTTCTTATTCGTTCATTAGCTATGTATGTAAATGTAATTACCACATTTGGAATGAGGAGATGGGAAGAAGGAAGACAGAGAGACTACCATCTCTCTTCTTTTCTTTTTCTTCTCTTCACGTCTATGAGTATTCTGTCACTTCCTCTGTCTCTTAATTCTGTCTGTCTTTCCATCTTTCCCTGGAATCTCACTTATTTTATTTCCCCATCTCATTTTCTTTACACTAACTCATTTTTGAGGATTTTTCACATTTTAATCTCTGTTCCTCAATTACCTTTGTCCACCTCTCCACCTTGTAGCATTTCAGTTTCCTGTCTGTTTGCAATTCTGTCTTTTTAGCATCTCCTTTCCATGTACAGCCTCTCCGTGTCTCCACACAGTCCATTAAACCTTCGCAGCCTGCCCTCCTCCGTCGGCTTCTTTTTTTTTTTTTTTTGCCTCCACCTCCCTCCCTATGTTTCTCTTAGCTTCCAGAGCCAGGTTTTATTAGTAGCACGATACTGAGCCAAGCTTGATGGCAGACGGATGGAGCAGTGATGGTCTGCTCTCCAGACTCCTAGACAGGCACATGTGTAGTATCCTCATCTCAATCAGCCTGATCAGCAGAGGGCTGATTCATCTTGCAGGAAGTTGGCCTAGGGGTGTCACATGCAAAGGATGCGTGCGGGCAGACTTATTTTTTATCAGTCCTGTGTTCCACACATGAGATGATAAAATCTAGTGATATGGCTTTGGTTGCACTCAGGTTGAGATTTGGTATCTGTTAGATATACAGTGGTTTGATGTTGGTTACCTTGTAGCGTTACATCAAATTAAACCATGGTTATCTCTATAAACGGTCTAGTAACCAAATACGAATATATTATCGAAAATGAACAGATAATGTGCTCTAAACAAACACAAACGGAAATATGAATAGAAGGAACACTATTCGTATTTATTATTCATCTAACGTCATTCGTTTGCTTCAGTAGCCTGACCTAATCTTTGCCTTACTGAGCTCCAAAATAAAACCATATTCTGTTTGAACTAGCACAAAATTCACAAAAGAAATCCTTTTACTTATAGAGCCACTGATACGCATAGGTAAAGCAGAACACATGCTGTGCACAGGGCCACACATCTCTGCTTTTCATCATTTTCCATCAGTATTAAATACAAATGGAAAAGTTAAAAAAAATAAATAAATAAAACTGAATGTTCCTTAAAATCATACAGATGAAGTGCTAAGATAAAAGATTACTTTTTTGACAACCAGCAGCACTGCGTCCCAGCTTCATGAGAGATTCTGAGCAATTCTAATCTTACAGCACTATAATCCTAAAAAAAACCTCTGTCAAATATTCTAATAGTTAACAATTTTTTTTCTAAAGACATCTGTCATGTCGACATCCAAACACGCTACCCAGAGCACGATGTGGTCTGCAAACAAAGCTGTTTCAGACTACAACACCCAGCACCCAGAGACTTTCACATATAAGTTCACCATCTTACTCACCTTGAGAAGTATAGGCCCTGTGATTCTCTCTTCTTTACCAAGCCTTCGTGTTGTCATAGCTTTCCTTGTTACAGATCTTGTTTTGTCTTTCACGCTTTGCTTTAGCCGTGCCTAGTTTACGTCGTTTTCTCGTCATCTGGCCCTGTATTCCGAACTGTTTACATGCACTTGTATCTGCATCTGCCTCATGACAGCAACAGAAAAGGTCCAGAGACCAGTGATGAACTAGAGGTTTAGAAACTGTACGATTTAAAGGGTTGAATATTCACATACTGATATTTATACTGCAGCAGAGTTAAATTACTGAATTTTATTTGTCAGAATCAGAATCAGCGCTTTTATCAATGAAAGTGACATGACAAAGTACGGCCCATACTCAGAATTCATTCTCGGCATTTAACACATCCAAAGTGCACACACAGCAGTGAACACACACACACACACACACACCGTGAACACACACCCGGAGCAGTGGGCAGCCATTTATGCTGCGGCGCCCGGGGAGCAGTTGGGGGGGTTTGGTGCCTTGCTCAAGGGCACCTCAGTCGTGGACGGCCCGAGACTCGAACCCACAACCTTAGGGTTAGGAGTCAGACTCTCTAACCATTAGGCCACGACTGCCTCAAAGCAGGACATTTGGACATTTGGACAGTTGGTCATTTGGACATTGTCTCAAAGCAGCTTTACAGAAGAAATATAGAACAAAAGTTTTAATATAATAGAAAGATTAACATTATACAAAAGTTCAAGATTAGACTTATATTTTAATGTGTTTGTATTTATCCCTAATGAACAAGCCTGAGGTGACTGAGGTGACTGTGGCGAGGAAAAACTCCCTTAAATGGAAGAATAAGAAACCTTGAGAGAAACCGGACTCAAAAGGGAACCTCATCCTCATTTGGGTGACACTGTAGGGTGTGATTATAGATTGCTATAAACACCGGAGAATGTTATAATGAATAATGAATAATCCTTTCTACAGTCATATACAGTCTGACAATTCTGTATTGATTAGCAGGTTGTTGTCCTAAAAGACCACATGGAGTTGGCATCTTCTCTTTGAACATAGTAACAGCTCATACCTATGACAGACACTACAAATAAACTAAGCCTAATAACAAACAGGTCAAAAATAAAATGTGTTGTTTAAAGAAAAACATATACTGAACTGTTGATATGGTGATATTCATGAGGAGACTTGGGTGTCTGTATCACTCTACCCAGGTGTGTATTATTTTTCTATAACAGCATGTTGACTGTCTACAGTTTGCCGAGTGTCTACAGCAGACTATTAAAATAAAATGCTACTGTCTTATCAATGGTTTGTCTTATCAATGTATTCACAGCTTCTCGTCCATGCTTGAGAACACAATATGTAGAAAGTAGTTATAGAACAACCCAGAAAAGGGATCTCATCAGGAATCGTACATTGATATGAATAGAATAATATTACATTACATAATATTAGAGTTCACACTTACTGAATATACTATATAGATTATTTTAGCTAGTATCAACTACAGTGATTATGCGTTCACCCATTATGGTCTTATACGATATGTTCTGTTAAAAGAAATAATTTCCATAATCATTAGCTGTAAGATAATTAGTCGGGCTATAGTAGCACTGGGGTGAGTAAAAAAAAAAAGAAAAGAAGAAGTGTATCATCGCCAGTGTAAGACGGGTAAACTTCTGAGGCCTCCCCGATTCTGTTTTAGCTCGAGACATTGATTCACAGGACTGACAACCTTATTATGCACCGTGCCTATTATTGATATTACTCTGAGCTCGGTTGCCATGACCACCATGCAAGAGACATTTAATTTTCTCTCCTCCATCATCATTATCTATGAGACCATCTGTTGTGCAAAATGAATTCAGCCTCATTTGCATGACTGATAAGCGCATTCTTTATCTATTTAACAGAAGGTCATATGCCAGGGAGAGGTACACGAGCAGCATTAACATGAATGTTTATTTTTCGGTGGGTTCTTGTCTCACAATGTGTGAATATATGCATGCTTGAGCTTATATGTGTACCTGTTTATGTATTTATATATATATGTATATATATATATATATATATATATATATATATATATATATATATATATATATATATATATATACTTTATATACTGTATGGGTTGTAATCCAAAAAAATCTAAAATTATTTTTTACAGAATGAGCTGTTTTAAATGGATATTATTTATTTGTTTATTTATTTTTTAAGAAAGCTTGGCACCTGGTTGAGATGAAAGATTAGAGGTGTGCATTGGGACAAGGATCCTGCATGAGACAACCAAAAAGCTGCCCAAGGTGGAGGGTTTTTACTTGCAGATGTGAGCAAGAGGTCAGATATGAACACCACCAACAACATCCCCGTTAATATACATTTACGACATTCACCTTCAAGGATAAAAACCTCCTTATCCATACACAATTGTCAGACTGTATATTTATAATCACACCCTCCATTGTCACATAATGAGGATGAGGTTCCCTTTTGAGTCTCTCAAAGTTTCTTCCTCTTCCATCTAAGAGAGCTTTTCCTTGCCACAATCACCTCTGTCACCTCAGGCTTGCTCATTGGGGATAAAGTCTAATCTTAATCTTGAAATTTTGCATTGTAATAATATTAAGATGACAATATAATATTGTATTTGTATACTATTAAACTTTTTGTACTATATTTCTTATGTTCTGTGAAGCTATTTTGAGACAATGTCCATTGTTAAAAGTGCTATACAAATACATTTGAATTGAATTGAATTGAAATGAATTGGGGGCACGGTGGCTTTGCCTCACGCCTCCAGGGTTGGGGGTTCGATTCCTGCCTCCGCCTTGTGTGTGTGGAGTTTGCATGTTCTCCCCGTGCCTCGGGGGTTTCCTCCGGGTACTCCAGTTTCCTCCCCCGGTCCAAAGACATGCATGGTAAGTTGATTGGCATCTCTGGAAAAATTGTCTGTAGTGTGATTGCGTGAGTGAATGAGAGCGTGTGTGCCCTGCGATGGGTTGGCACTCCGTCCAGGGACGCCTGAGATAGGCACAGGCTCCCCGTGACCCGAGGTAGTTCGGATAAGCGGTAGAAAATGAATGAATGTGACATAGCTGACAGACTATTTACAGACCATGTGCACAGTGCTGGCATTTCTGTTTGTTTTTTCCTGGAGTTTTCCAGTGAATATGTGGGCCTAGTTGTAGGGTATTTATTTAAGATCTGGTCTTTTTCCAGTGTTGTTATGAGTCTGTGCCTGCTTTAGCCTAAGATACCTGTTCCTGCATGACAAGAATGGTCTTCTGCTGTTGGAACTCAAGGTTCAAGAGCTTTAGTTAAGATCAGCAGTTTCTGAAAGACATCAAATATCATGTAACGGCCAGAATCGAGGCATTGAGATCATATCTGATGTTTATAAATTAACTGAAGCTCTTGACCTGTATCTGCATGACCTGTATATGCATTGCTCATCTGCCACATTATTGGATGATAGGATAACCGATGAATAAGCAGGTGTACAGGTTTATGTATTAAAGTGAGTCTTGAGTGTGTAAACGATGTTTAAAACTGCAAGTTGTAACTCCACAACTCCTTAAAAATCCCATCTATGTGTCTGCTTGTTTGCTCTACTGTTTGCGAAGTTTGTTTCACTAGTCATTTTTATTTGCTTCAGTGGTCATGTCTAGGTTAAACGCTATTATTCCCCTCGCATTACTGCCCTCTGTCATTTTTATGTAGCTGTCTTCAGCATCACAAGCTCTAAGTTTTCTAAGCTCACAACAAGCACATGGGTGTCATCAAATTTCTAGCACAAATGTCTCAGACATACATTACAGCACTGATCCTTAGTTTAACATATGAGCATGCTACATAGTTTTGTTGCGGTTCTTTTTATTTAGAAGTGCTTAATGTTTTACAATTACTGGTTTCAGAAGTCCCAGTTATTTGATGAAACCTTACCTGAAGACAATATCTACTTCTGTAATGTCTAAAGAGGTTAGATCCACTCGGAAAGTATCTTGTACTCCTTCTAACAGAACATTTGCATTGGATACTCTGAATCACTCACTCTCACTCATTTTCTACCACTTATCCGAACTACCTCGGGTCACGGGGAGCCTGTGCCTATCTCAGGTGTCATCGGGCATCAAGGCAGGATACACCCTGGACGGAGTGCCAACCCATCGCAGGGCACACACACACTCATTCACTCACGCAATCACACAATTTTCCAGAGATGCCAATCAACCTACCATTTCTTTGGACCGGGGGAGGAAACCGGAGTACCCGGAGGAAACCCCCGAGGCACGGGGAGAACATGCAAACTCCACACACACAAGGGAGAGGCGGGAATCGAACCCTGGAGGTGTGAGGAGAACGTGTTAACCACTAAGCCACCGTGCCCCCCCCTCAAAAATAATCATTCAATGGAAATTCTTAAGCTAATGGCAGAAGCAACAGTACCATCTTGGACCACAACCTCAAAAACAAAACACCAAAACACTGCAAACCGTGTATATTGTCAGCTATTTTTTCAGGATATCAATTAATTTGGAAATATTTAAAATATTAATTGGTGCTTTGAATAATCCTGATACATAAATGTTATTCTGTTCACTTTGAGCGATGTTCTATGCAGTATTCTTTGCCTAGTCTTTTCAAGGATTGACCAAAAATTAAAACTGTTCTCTGTATAAAACAATAGCACGTGCGGTGCAGCAATACAAACATTACTGACAAAATAATAATATCTTTGTGTATATATATATATATATATATATATATATATATATATATATATATATATATATATATATATATTCAGAAAACAGAACAGAACATTTTACCCAATATCAAAATATCAATTTTAGCACCTTTTAGGTTAAAGTTTAATTTTGGTTTTATTGCTTGATACATAAAAACCCATCTTCTGTTGTACCAGACTTTAAAGTCTAATTGGGATGTTGAAGGTTGAACCCATTTGCTTTTATAAAGCTAATCAGAATAGATCAAATTTTAATTCTAGTTAGTATTCTGTGTGGGAAAATGCCAAGATGTTTTGTATTCGCTGACCTATAATTAATTTATTGAAAATTACTGATGGGATGTTGCATTGTACTGTATCATATCATGCCCGGACATTGATGTATAATTGGTCTCACAAGGTGAACAATTTAAATAAGCCATTAGAGAGAAATCAGCGTTTTGCACCAAGTGAAGTTGAAGCAACTTGCATTGACAGCTCATTGTTTTCCTGCCTGCACGTGTGCAGTGGAAAAGCATGAGGCATAAACCCAGACTGAGGGACATGGACCGTAATGAGCCATGTTGTGTGTGGAGGGAAGATTTGCTCTCGTCTTTGTTTAGGGACTCATCAGTTTTCTGTAGCAGAGGGAAACGGCCTGGCAGTGTGGACCGGCTGCTTCTTAAGCCCGTTATCTCTCTACTTCACAGCAGCGCTACTTTGGCGGAGTTCAAAGCCCCGAGTGAGGGAGGACATTAATTAGCTGTGGCAGGCTGAGCGCAGTGCCGCTGTTCTGCGTGTTCAGCCGAGGGTTACACACAGGTTTGAGTTGAGAAGCTACAGCACCAGAGTCTCGCTCTTTCGTGTAAGGTGAATTCAAGATTCCCTGATAGCAGGTTAAATACAGAGGTGCAGAAATGTGCATGCACACATACGCAGTGATGAAAGCACACACATCTCCGCTCCAGAGACCACAGGGCCTGTGGGAGGCACTGATGCCGAGAGCAGACAGTCTGCAGTTCTGTCACACACACAAATGCATTTGTAGAGAGAGAGAGAGAGAGAGAGAGAGAGAGAGAGAGAGAGAGAGAGAGAGAGAGAGAGAGAAGAAGCAGAAACGGGAGACAAAATTCAGTCTTGAAGGGAAATCACTTATATACTACCACCCCAGCTCTTACTTTCCTGCTATCTTTCACACACACACACACACACACACACACACACACACACACACACACACACACACACACAGTAAGATAGCAGTAGACTCTGGACTCGATGCTCATCCCCAGTCTCTATTTTACCACTCTTCCTTTGTCTCCGTGTGTGTGTATGGGTGGAGAGCTGCAGGCTGTGGATGTGAGAGGCATGATGCTGAGGGTAAGCTCCACTCCTCCATCACATGCACACGTTTGACTCTTCAGCAAAGCAACTGCTATGACTCACATATCTCTCTTCTCTTTCACTTCCTCTCACTCTTTCTCTCTCTCCATCCCTCTCTCTGTCTGTCTGCCGCTCTCTTCCGTGGCATCGTTTCTGCCGTGGCGGCCCCTATCCTTGCTTTCCCTCGCTCCGCCTCATTGGTGCTGCCCCCATTCCATTTCTTCTCTTTTTTTCCCTCCTCCCTCCCTCCCTCCCTCCCTCCCTCCCTCCATTTCTCTCGCTCTCCTTCACTCTCTCCTCCGCTCAGCTCCAGGCCCATTGGTTGCCTGCCTTCAACCATTATCTCTCGCTTCCCTCTTCTGACAGTCTCCGTCTCTCTGTTTCTCCCACCTCGCTCTCTGCACGCACATCAGCTTTCAACTCCTAAAAAATGATTTGCATTCAGAAGGCGAAAGGAACTTTCCAGCGTGCACACTAAATGAAACAGTGCGAGTGAGAACGCGTGCAAGAGAAGACGACTCTGGACGAAAGAGAGGAAGACAATCAGGTACGACAACAACAAAAAGTTTGAGCGAAGACGCCGTTTCATGATTGGTGAGTCCTGTTAGTTTCTTTATGACTTCCCAGCTCATTGTTTTATTTTTTATATGAATGCACTGCCTTGCTGAAAAGACTGAAGATCTCTTGTGTATAATATAATGTATATAACCCCAGTCTTTTACAAATGCATAGTTTCAGACTCAACCGTTTCTGTCTTTCATAGCATCTTTGACAGCTATTCACTGTTGTATTATGCTAGTCTTCCTACACTGCTCACACTTTCCAGCTCATTTTCCGTTTGACGTCTGAGTCTCGTTGTACTCCGTCAACTTTCTTCCCTGTAGGGAGCCGTAGAGAGAAGTGAACTTGGCAGGAGATGCTCTCAGGTCACAGCTCTTTGTACGTTCTCTCTGGAAGCTTCTGTGGGCTTGGTGATGTTTTTGCAGTAGGTTACCACAGCACTGTCATCTGTATGCTTCAGTGTGCCACTTATTGGTCCCTGCAGTGCAAACGGGGGCAGATTTTGATTATTCCTTTATTGCTTTGGGAGTTGGCAACATGTCTGCACACAACGTGAGAGCTTTTGGGAGGTCTGTGGGTAAATATAACACTTTCAGAAGTAAGCACTGCCTTTAGAAAAAGGAGCAGTCATCTATACTGATTCTGACTGGTTCAGAAGTTGAGATTACGTTGAGAAATTCCCTCCATTTTTAAACGATCAAGCTTTAATGTAATAAATCTAATATAATTTACATATTTTAATGTGCTTCTTAATAGTCTTTCAAGTCACTTTCGTTTCATTTCCCTGTTTTCGGTAGATCACAAATTGTAAAATATAAAAATAAAAAAAAGTCCATTAAGTTAAATAAATGCAGAGTGCAAACAGCAAGTGACAGATAACTCTTATAACTTTACCAACTTATTAATGTGCAAGCTCAGATTCAGCATAAATCCCGATCCTCCGTAAACTCTAAGTTGTGCTTTATCTCCAAACAGCATTTTCCCATATCTGTAACTTAATCTGCAGGATGTAAAGTGAAGTGTTGTAATCTGGCCATGAGACAAAGTGCACTTTAGTGAGTGCTAATGGTCCGTGCCGGGGTAGCGGTAAGCACTTGGTTGCTGTGTGAAAAGGTCCTACGTACAGTATGGTTCTGTTATGAGGATGAATTCAATGGTAAAAACTTTCAGCCACTTCGAGGCAGTGGGAAAGCAGACAGAAGGTAGATGTACGAATGAATTATCAAAAAGGCATACTAAGGATTTTGTAAACTAAAGTTTTGAATATTGTACAGTGGATCCTGGCATCCTTACCAGTCTGAAACTTTAATTACAACTGGGAAGATGAAGATCGGAAAATGAGCAGATGAGACCGTACCCATGTAGCCTCTGATTCTTGTTGGAAGAGAGAAATGTAATCCAAAGTGATCTTCTTCTTCTTCCTCCTCCTCCTCTTCTTCTTCTTCTTCTTCTTCTTCTTCTTCTTCTTCTTCTTCTTCTTCTCTTTCTTCTTCTGGTCATCCATCTGCCTCAAGGTTCAGCATGTCATATGTTCTGAGATGCTTTTCAGCTTGACATGGTTGTAAAGAATAGTTATTTTGGTTACTATAACCTTCCTGTCTGCTTAAACCAGCCTAGCCGATCGTCTATGACCTCTGTCAATCATATTGGATGCTTTTTTTGTTTGTTTTTGTTTTTCACACTATTTTGTAAGGAGATCATCAGTATCTGAAATATTCAAATCAGCCTCTCTGGCACTAACCATGTCATGCTCAAATTCACTGAGATCACATTTTTTTTCCTCATTCTGATGTTTGATTAAATAATTAAATATTTACTGAAGCTCATGCCCTGTACCTCCATGATTCCATGCATTCGATTGCATAAACGTGTTAATGTGCATGTGTACAGGTATTTTGTAATAAAAGTGGACGGTGAGTGTATGTAAAAATGAAATATGTAGGATTATGGATATGCAAATTTAAGAGACTTTGAGTGATTTCTTTTAAACACTAGACCAAACTTTTCTCTAGATCAATTCTAATTTTTTAGACTTTTTCAGAAATACATCTTCTAGCAAATTAAGCTTTGTCTAAAGTATATTATTTCTTTGTATTTGCATGCATATATATTTTATTTTTTAAAATAGTTACAATTTAAAAGTTGTTTAAATAGATGCTTTACTTTTTCATGACGTTAATCGATGATTTCTTTAAATAACTTTAAAATGCACTCAAACAGAACACTTTGTTGAGGAATAATTGATTTCCTTTTTTAACCATTAAATACTATCCATTTATATATATATATATATATTTAGGATAAACTCTAACATAATTATTCGTATTTTTGAGAAATGATCTATAATATCTTTTTATACAGGAATGTAGATGAACATTTTTTTGGAAGCAGGACATCTAAAAACACAGACATTGGCTTATGAATTGGGGAAACTTATATTATGAGGTAAACAATATTTTGAGGTAAATAAACTGTAGGGCTTATATGCTTTTTGTGAGGTTAATGAGGTTTAATATGTATAATGAAACATTTTTCAGAGATATCTGGAATGACGTGATTGGGGCGAGTAGGTGGAGCTTAAAACCATCTTCTTTTTATTATTATTCTTGTCTTGTCCAATTACAGGATTTTACACTGATGCCTACAGAAATAAACGTAGGAAGATGCTTGTCTTATCTCTATCCTCAACGTATGACATCTTGAATCATGGGAAAAACAATAACATCACATTGGTGTTAAAATATTTTGCATGTGGTAGCCTAGTGGTTAAGGTGTTGGGCTACCAATCGGAAGGTTGTGAGTTCGATCCCAGGTCAACCAGGCTGCCCCTGTTGGGCCCCTGAGCAAGGCCCTTAACCCTCAATTGCTCAGTTGTATAAAAATGAGATAATGTAAGTCGCTCTGGATAAGGGCGTCTGCCAAGTGCTGTAAATGTAAATGTAAATATTAGCTTAGAAAAAATCCTGCATCCAAATGTGTGATATTAATAAACGCTATAACGGCAGTTCTCACTTTGTTTCTTAGAAACTTATATTGCACCACAATATAAGAGGATACTATCAGATATTTAAGACAGATGTGTTGGTTATCAGATATTGGGAGAGTATTAAACACAGAGTGCACTGAGAAGTGAGATGAACAGTTTTTGTTTATTAGTTGTATTTATTAGTGCGTTATTAAATACGTTGCTGACGTACTTTAACAGGATGAAATCCTTCTTTGGGGCGCTATTTTTTATTTCTTTCTTTTTTTTCCCTTTTTCTTTTTTTTTAATGACGCAGCTCCGACCTGAAGTGTTATCAATTGTGTTTGTGTAAAAATCATACCAGCAGAAAATTGTGCAATTAGCAATCGCAGAGGATTGTTTACACCGGATGATTGCAAATTTATTTTATTATAATAGTTCATTATTTAGACGTGACTAGCGGCATGGCTCGTTTTTCTGATAGAAAACTGGATTAAACATCCACAATCTGTTCATATAAATGATTTATTTTTTTATTTAGTTTAATCTTTTGGGGCAATTTGAGACCTTAGTGTGGAAACTAAATCATCAGCTCAATATGCTTGGAAATGACAAGAATTAGCTTTCATGAGAATTGAGTTTATTTATATAAAAAGTTTTTTGTTTTTTTTTAAATACTTTGCATGATATCAAATTAAATGCAAACCGACTCATACAAATTCAGGCAAATGATAACTTATTTTATTGACCTATCTTTGTATGATTAACATCCTACGACTAACAGCTCATTCCGTTTTTTTTCTGTAAGAGTCAGATTCAGTTGGAAGCTAGACCTTGTCTATATGTGTAGCTAAACAGATTAGCGTAAGGATGAGCTGCTTCTGGCTGAAATGACAGTCTTATCTCGTGCCCCTGTTGAGCACGGGAGAGTGCCTCACACCTGC
Organism: Tachysurus vachellii; assembly: GCF_030014155.1. Taxonomy (NCBI): domain Eukaryota; kingdom Metazoa; phylum Chordata; class Actinopteri; order Siluriformes; family Bagridae; genus Tachysurus; species Tachysurus vachellii. Next base: position 9,842,471 of record NC_083469.1, read on the forward strand.
TGAGTGTGTGTCATGCTGGAGAGACAGAGCAATGTGATTAAATTATGTAGGGATAGCCCTCCGTCGCTGTGACCTGAGCGCTGGAAAAACCCTCCCATCTCAGGTAACACTCGGAGACTGCAGTCATAACATACTCTGTCAGACTGAAGGAAGAAACACATAACATTAGAGGACCTGGATGTGTTTAATCACAGGCTCGTCAGGTGAACGTCTGTAGATTGGGGTGCAGGGTGGATAAGTTTACAAGGTGCAAACAAAGGATTTGGATTCTTCAGACTCAGGCTGTTTTCTTCCTTTGCTTGCCAAATCACAAATGGTCCATAGGTCACGTGGTCTGATTTTGAGAGGTTTTGTGTATTGTCTTAGACTTGTCTCAGACTTACTGGCATTTGTACTTGGACTTTTCTCCATCCTGGGCATCAGTCATGCTAAATATGGTCTTGGTCTCAACCAGTGGCTTTACATTTACATGGCATTTGGCAGACACTTATCCAGCATGACATACATTTTATCTCATTTATACAGATGATCAACTGAGAGTTAAGGGCCGTGATCAGGGGCCCAGGAGTGGCAGATTGGTGGCCCTGGGATTTGAACTCACAACTTTCCAATTATAACCCAATTATAAGTCTATAATTTATTGTCCAAAAAGATCATTGGTAATACTCATGTATATATAAAACTGAAGTAAAGGCTTGCGCTTATTTTTGATCTTGACTCATCTCGCCTTCCTTCGGTCTTGGACTTGAAAAGGCTTCATCACGGCCCTACCTGCTACCTTGTGTTCATGACTTTCCTAGTTTCATAGTTGCTTAGCAATCAAGACCGAGACTTTTATAAATGGAACATGAGTTTAAGATTTGATTACTGTTAAATGTCCTTCACATAAATGCCACTTGTAGACTTACTTGTATAGCTATATAAAGTATGGATGTAGATTTAGATCCATAACGGGTAAGCCAGAGAGAACGACAGCAAGAAAAACTGTCTAAGACAACATGAAGAAGAATGCATGTGAGGAACTAAACTCAATACGGAGTTCATGCCCGTAGATTAATTATCAATTGTTAATTTTTGTATACAATAATGTATAACTGTATATATATATAGTTATGAGTATATAACTGTATACTATAAAGTCAAACATTACTGTGTTTTGAAAAGATATTCAGTATCGGTACGGAGTAGATCACCTAAGGAGGCATTTCACAAATTATGGATTGAAAATGAAATCACAAATATCATCTACAAAGAAGAAAATGCTAGAATTTGGTAGTGATTTAATTTAGGTATCTTGTAATCTTAAATAACTGAGTGTTTGGCTTCCTGCGTCAAAACACAGTAGAGCGTTTCAAGTCATTAAATCAGTGAAAGGCTGGAAATAAAGGAGTCTCAATCCTCAAAATCAAATGATGGAGTGTCAATATTTACTGTTCCGGTGGGAGGGAGCGGGTTATCCGAGCTCAGGCGCTGATACTTATCGGTTTCCAAGCGTGAAGGCCAGATGAATGATTGAGTCTATGCTTTCCATGCACACCCTTAAAACTTCTCCTCTATTTGTTCTTCCTCGACAAAAGAGAGCCGTCGACTTGATGCCAATCTGTGGAGGGAGAACATGATGTATATCCACACGGCGCGGACAATTAAAAATCAATCTGGACTTGGGTGTGGGGCTATAATAGGAAGTGCAGAGAGCGGAGAGGAGGCTGATTAATACCCGCTCTCACCTTGTGCCATAACAAGCCCCCACAGGCATTCAACACACACACACACACACACACACACACACACACACACACAGGGCTAACCTATGTTGGCTGCCACCATATTACTAATTCCACATTTTGCCAGGAAACTGGGGGATTTGCCTGAGTTATCAGGTCTGAGGCTGCGTGATAGCAAAGTGTGAAGGTTGAATCTCAGCAAAACTTTTACATCGTATGCTTTCCACAAACACGTTCATGACCAGAGAGTTTTATGATGTTTTACATTTCTGTATGACGTGAGCATTGCTATAAGCATCACTTGTTATGATCAGTGTCAGTGCTGAGCTATATTTCCTTCCTGGTGCTTCAATCTCACGCAGAAGAATCACATGAACTTTACATTGGAACAGTCACATGATTCAAATGATTCAAATGATTCAAATTTCAACATGAGGTTTCATTCATATGAGATTTTCTTACATTTTGTTAAAGGCATAACACATTGAAATGCACTTACGTATTTTATGAGCATGTGTGAAAGTATTTATTATCATCTGGAAATGTGGGTGATTTTTTGTAAGGAACACGAGGCCTTTAGTTATAAAAATTTCTGCTCCGCGTTCTATATCTGTCTTCAACTGTGATGCTGTGTGGAGGATTTTTCACATCCATAGTTGTTATCACCGACTGGGAGCACACAACCAGGGTAAAGAGTCATGTGACCTGCAGCCCCTATTATCACCACATCATGAGCATGGCACGCAGCCATCAGCTTCTCTCCTGCCAGCCTCACACGTACTGACATCTGTCATTAGCACTCAGCTCAGATGCTGGCACCGCCATCTTCATCTACAACTGCAGAAATAGACTTGTCTATTATTTTAGCTCTGCAATCCCTATTTTTTCTTTTTCCCCCATCCATCCACACCCTTGAAAAGGGAAGAAGACACTCGTGAAGTCATAAAGACATCACAGGATTCTTTAGAAATCCTCATTTGAGAGTCCCAGCTGGATTTTTAACCTCCTCGTTTTGGTGTCGATGACATTTGTGGTACGTGTCTCAGCGCGGAAGAAAAAGCAGAGCGAGGGAGATACAAAGTGAAGCAGAGGCAAAAATAATCCTCCCCAAGCTGAGCTGAGAAAAGCAGCACAATATTGGAAAATGATTACAAAACACACATCCATTATTCATCAGGCACATTGGTGAGGGCGCGTGTCTCTTATTTATGCCTGCTCTTTAAATCAGATTTGTCTGTTTAAATCACTGTAAAATGTTCCGGTCACATTCCTGCAATATTGTCAGAGTATTTCACTGCCTAATGGATAATTGATAATGGCAAGTGACACTGGACGGGAGCATGAACAAAAGACCGCTAGATGTACAAGCGCAAAAACCTTTGCTTCTTAAAAAGATAAAACCGGAGATGGTGGATATTTTGTGCAAGACAAAATCTATACCTGAATTACGTTAGCTACAGTGAAGCAGATGAGCTACAAAATAAAAACCCTGAAAACAATGCAATAAATATTTAAGAAATCAAAGTAGTCAGTTGTATCGTTGGCTGTCTGGATCGATTTGTATGTTATGTTATGTTATGTTATGTTATGTTATGTTATGTTATGTTATGTTATGTTATGTTATGTTATGTTATGTTATGTCAGGTCTTTTAGGGATTCAGGCAAATGCTGCAGAATTTGCAGGTGTTTGATATTGCAAAAATTGTTTTATCGTTAAAAAAATCATTTTTTGTTGTACATCAAAATGGCTGATATAAATAATAAATGTTATTTGTGCTTCTTTGTCCAATAAAGGTGAAGCTGTTTTATTTGGATCTAACTCTGCACATTCAGATGAATGAAACATTCCAAACACTGACACATTTCAGACAACGATAAGTGGAGCGCACTTATTGTTGATTGCATGTCTTTTCACAGTGTCAGAACTTTTTTGTTGCAGGTGAGAACAGCCGTCTTTGTGCGAACAGGAATACTTTTAGATATTGATTCATTTCTGCTCTTTTCATTTGAGTTTCAGGGAGGTTTGACAGCTGCATTTTAACATTTGTTAAAGTGACTCATTTGCCACCTGGGTGACCGCCTCAGTACAAGGATCAGAGCAAACTCATTCACTGTGGTCTTAAAGTCATACTTTACACACTTTGGTAAATTAGACGCCTGGATACTGTAGAAAATTGACAGCCCAGTGTGTGATGATTAAGTTTCCGAAGCATGGAAATAGCTTATTCAAGGCGTTTGCTTAATTAGACAATAAATGCGTAGACATGGAGTGTGTGTGTGGTTGTGTTTTGTACAGGCATCTCATGTTGCCCTAGATGACCTGCAGTGTCCAGACAGAAAGGTGTAAGCAGGTGCTCTGTCATAAGGCCAGCTAATGAATCAGTTTATCGCTTCCCTCCAGGGCAGCAAAGGGCTCATGTTCTGCCCTCTGCCACTGAGTCAGCTTTCCTGACTGTAGACCTGAGCACAGGAATACGCAACAAAAACAGAGACATTTGCACTCACCGTGCTTTGGCTGTGCGCTCTGACAGGCTCACAAACACTATCTCCTGTCTGGAGTAGATGGCAGATTGTATAAAAGATAACACAATTACCCTCACAGAGGAAGAAATCTTATATATACATACACACAGGCCATTCATACAAAGAAAATATCAAGGACCAAAATAAGCCCAAAGCAGACAGAGAGAGAGGCATGGAGACGAAATACAGAGCCAAGGGTGCATCGTCAGCGGTTTTTGCAGGAGGAGGGTGAGCCCGCCAGGTGCAGGCCGGAATTGCCCTACTTACAGGAGCTACCGCTGTCCTCCATCACACTCCCACTGCACACTCCTACACGCAGTCAGCCCTTTTGTTTGCCCTGTAGCCCCAAAAGTAATCCAACACCATATTAAACAGAACTGACAAAAAAAAAAAAAAACAGTACTAATTCAGTACTAACCCTTTGTGCATAAAAGTACAGCTACTATTATTAAAACTTTCAGCCATTTTGTGTAATTGTATCTAATCTTAGATACACTGCTGAGCAATTTGTTTGTTCTGTCCGTTTTCTGTATACTCTCTGCCCGATCTGATAAAGGTGCTCTCCTGCTCGGCTCTGACCCAGTTATTTTAGCGCTGCCCAACATTTTCTGCTATGTTCAGTTCCAAAATAGCTCAGTACAGCAAAGCGTGGCGAGCTCATTTCCGTCTTGCGTAAGACACTAATCATTCCCCTGCCTGAGCCCAGTGTTGAGAAATTGCACTCCGTGTCAGGAGTTTATGGACAAAAAAATGTCAGCAGTGAAACACAAATAGGTGGTTAATTGTGCAAGGAGAGAAGTGAGTATGAAATAATTATTGACACGCCACATTTTCAGGCCAGGAAAGCCAGGCTTGGTGTAAAGGCAAAATACAGAATCTCCCATTTGTATAGTTCTGACATTATAAGTAATGTTCGCATTTTAGAGCTCATTACTACTTGGCATATGTTTGCAGAAACGCTAAGCCAGATGTGTTAGGAACGGTTGCTGTGAGCTTTGAATAAAACTGGATGGTTTTTCTGAGGTACTGTATAATCATGCCAGCATTTTCCTCATGAGGAAATGGAAAGCATAGCAGCTTTACATGCCATAAAAGCTTGAATATTTCATATAGCTGTCTTCAGCAGAAGATGCTTGAATAATACTTCACTATCCCTTTGTTTTTGTTTTTTTACTTCTCTAATGGAAGTAACACTATACCTTAAAGCTGTTTCTGATTGCCGGTTTACTTGTAGTAAGACATCCCCAGCCCTGGGCTCTCCAGTGTCAGTGTCTGAGGCAGTGGGTGAAAGGGCCCTAGCTGGGTATTTTAAGCATGAATGGGTAAGCATGAATGAACTTTATGTCAGTCTTTTTAAATGTTATCTGTTTATACTAATGTTTGGTACTGAAGTCTATTTCCTTGTGTGTATACACATATATATATATATATATATATATATATATATATATATATATATATATATATATATATATATATGTGTGTATACACACAAGGAAATAGATTTCAGATACTTTATACATTAGTATAAACAGATAACATTTAAAAAGACTGACATAAAGTTAGTCAGGACACCATTGGCTGTAAGTGTGAGATGTATCTCTTCTGTTGGGATAACAAAGAAATTCATTGCTGAACATGGGCACAACCAAAACAGGAGCAAAATGCATCTGCTGGTGATTAAATAGCACATGAATAATTTCACCATAAAAGCTGTCCGGTGTGATTGCGTGAGTGAATGAGTGTGGGTTGGCAACTATGTCCAGGGTGTATCCTGCCTTGATGCCCAACGACGCTAGAGATAGGCACAGGCTCCCCGTGACCCGAGGTAGTTCGGATAAGCAGTAGAAGATGAATGAATGAAGCTGTCCATAGATTATGGACCATTGATTATACTGATGGATCATTGATATAACAGATTACTAGATGTGCAAAGAATGATAAGGAAAGAGCTTTTATTTAACTGTAACTGTGATTGTAATAGTGTTTATTAGCACCATTTTCCCAAAATTCAGTCTTTCATTGCTCCCGTATCAATCATTTAGTGAAACATCAGAGCACTGAGTGAATGTAAGGAATAAAACACACCAGTGAATTGCCAACAATTACAAGATTTTATTTATTATTGTACAGCCTGCCATGCTTCTTAACGATTCTAGCTATAGTAAATGTTAATGAAACATCCACAAGAGAAGATAGTTGCTTTTGTCAGTTATTTTATAGCAGCTGTGAACAGTTGCTTCTCTCAGAATGGCAGTTTGTAATGTTACCAAGAAAACTTCTCACCTAAAGACCTTTCTTGTGGCAGAAAACAAGCCCGAAAGTTAAAAAGCACTGACACCAGAGGCTCCTTTCATGAATGTTAAATACGTTTGACCTTACAGAAAACTTCACTATTAACTATTAACTAGGGGGAAGGGAAGTGTTAGCTCAGAGGTTAATGGATTAGATTACTGATTAGAAAGTTGGAATCCCAGGGCCAATAAGCTGCCACATTTGGGCCCCTGAGCAAGGCCCCTAACCCTCAATTACTTAGATGTACAAATTAGATAAATGTAAGTTGCTCTTAAGGATGTCTGCCAAATGCCATGACTGTAACTATCAACAACTGATACTAGAGAATTTTGCACCAAATGCCATCATTTCACTTCATTTTCTGTACCATCACATATCATAGTCGACTTGATAAAATACTTTCAAGTATCTTCAAGTATCAAGTAACTTAAAGACATTTTTTTATCTATTTAACTGCTAAAAAGGAGCATCATACATGCATCATAGGCAGTAGACTATGCACTGTGGCCTAGATTAGAGAACAGTCTTGTTGTATGGGAGCATTTTGTTGACTACCCGTCCTGTACAAATGCATTTTATGGCTGACTGCTCCTGCTGTGACACTGTGGTGGTGGAGGCAGTGGAGGATGAGGTTCCACCCTCTGGTACTGCTGGTGTTGGCTGGCTGTAAGTGTCAATCATGTGCGTGGTGCTGTTGCTCCGCTTTACCCTGCATGGCTTGCATGACTGCAGGGCCACACCTGTCATGCAGAATGTGTCTGTCAGAAGCTGATACTAAATGACATTATCTCTCTCTCTCTCTCTCTCTCTCTCTCTCTCTCTCTCTCTCTCTCTCTCTCTGTCTCTCTCTCTGTCTCTCTGTATGACTCACAGTCTGGCCTCTCCGCTGACCTCTTGATGCGTCCACAAGCTCTGCTTGTGAATAAGGACAGTGTGCAACACATTCATGACTTCCTGTCACAGTAAAGATAAGGAAGATTGGCTATAACGCTATACCTTGTAGTTTCAATGGTTCATGATACAGTAATCTCCATTGTGTTTATCTTTCCCATTTGAAGTGCCATACTTTTACAAAAGATCTTAACCAAATCTTTTCACTTTGCAAAAAAAAAAAATATCAATTTTTCTAATATCAATACTAAAACACCTACACTAAAAACGTGAGTATTGGCCCATATTGATCTGGTAAAAAAATAACAACAAAACTAACAATGCTTTAAAATGATTAATTACTGATTAGTTCACATAAAAATGACATATGAAACAGTAGCTTAAAAATAGCAGCTTTACAACAGCAGTTCAACTCAAACACTAAAATCACTTACAAATAGCAATAAATATAGTAACGTATCAAATTTAGTTTAATTTAGTATAAAATCAATCCTAAAAAAAAACTGCTATATAACAAATGCTATATTTGTTAGAGCCACAGTGTTTTGCTGGTATTGGCCTCATAGAGTTTCTTTCATATGGGATCAGTGCCATCTCTAATTAAAAGGTTAATTTCCTCAGAAGTCTTACTTTTAAGTGATGTCTGAACATGTTTGGAAGTCTGTATGTGTGTGTGTGGGTGTGGGTGTGTGTGCATCCAAGCCTCAAGTCCTCACCATCTCATCCAGACTCACATGAATAAGCAGAGCTACTCTGCATGTATAATGAAGCGTTATGTTCTCTGCTGATAATAGACAGAAACAATGTTTTTAAAAGCGAGCAATGAATTCCTGATGAAGTGTGAAAAGACTGATTAAAATGACTGTGATGGCAAGCCACAATCATCTGTCGCTCACTCAGACTGGAGGAAGAGAAGGAAAGGGAACATCCATGGATGCCGTCCATCTTTGCTGAATGGCAATGATGTGTTTGGGCTCTTTCCACTAGCTGTCTCTATGATTGTTAAAGGATGAAACACAGACTCTGCTACAATGCCTAGTACTGTATTGAGCTGGAATTCTTCCCACTGACTTCAATAGTAGTTATTTGCTGTACTGCTAAAGCAGCTGTTGAGATGGTTCACGTGTGTACAGTGGTGCACGATTTCATTTTGCTATTGAGAAACGGTGTATGTCACATGATGGACAGGTTTCTCCATAGGCAGCATTTTGGTGCAGCATTTGTCCTAATAAAATGTTACTGTAGCTGTTTAGTAAGGGGGCTTACTTCGGCTAAATTGGTGAAGGCACTTTCAAAAAAATCTGTGTACTAATCCATGTTATCCAAACACGATCTTTGACAAAGTTCCTTTTTATTTAAAATTGCTGGGTAGTGAGACCATCAAAAGATTTTAGGGGAACACGGCTGAGAAATAAAGAGCCCTTTGTGGCACAAGTTCAGAAAAAAATAGTACTAAGCTACACTTTTTTGTCACTAGAGTGGTTCCTTCATGTTTGCTCTTTTTCCTGGAAATGTTTATCTAGTGTAATTATTCTGAAAGATAAATGAAGGTATCTTAGGGTTCATTTGTATACCTTGTACTATGGTCTAAAGGTAAGAAACATTCACATTATTATGTCATTGTTACACACTAAAATTTTTAGTTCAACTTCATGTAAAAATTATTCTTAATCTCTCTTTTTTGTTTTAGTGTTAGGTTTGAACGTCTTGTCTAATGCCTAGGAAACGGTAACAGTGTTGGTTCAGAGACTCTGGATCTAAGTCATAATTCACTCTGAGAGCTGTTATGGTTGATTGTTTATTTGTACCCAATGAACAACTCAATGCTTCAAAAAAGATTACCTTCATGCCATGGCTATAGTGCTACTCTAGAACTAAAGGGCTCCTTGGAATATTCAACCTCAAATAGTCGGTTGAAGAGATGATTTAAGGACCTTGGACAGCTCCTCTGAGTCATCGCTCCAAATGTTACACCATTTCAGTGCTAATCTTAGACTGCACTCGTGGTGGTGTTGGTCTGTATTGAATCAGGAGACAAAATATTTCATAATTGACTGAGCTCACACACCACTTTTATTCTCTCAGCGAAATATTCGGATCAGCGGTGCAATAATTCTTTGTTGTAGTGCACCCTGCCAGATGACGCCAACCCCATAAACAAAGACTGATGAGAACTCCCTTGTGTTGCTTTTGTCTCTGGTGGTGGGGCTCTATGTGACTAGTTGGTGCCAGCCTGCTGCCCCTGATGCCCTATTTACCCTAAGGGTGATCTGGCAGAGACTCAAAACCTTGGCACCAATCTGCTCGACTCATATTCTCAAGTTGTCTGTCAGAGACTCATAATAGTGGCTTGCTAGCACATTACTGGAAGAGAAAACAAAGAAAGAGACAGATGTGCGTATATGACAATTAACTCCTTTTCTGAAGTGTGACTGGCAGCCTGTGGCATGATTGAAAGCACTGCCAGTCCCTATTTTTTGATTTTTGCTATTCTGCCTCCCAGGCATCTAGCAGCTAAAAGGGCATACCCTGGGTACACATACCAATGTGGGGCACACAAAGCATACAGAGTCATACGTTTGATGAAAAGGGATGCTTTTGAAGCAAGAAAGCTCACCTCTACATTTGGACAAGGCAAGAGAGAGAGAGAGAGAGAGAGAGAGAGAGAGAGAGAGGCAAGCAAACAAAGACCAACACAGATTGCATCTTTAATAGCAGGAGCAGACAGTGGGGTTGACACTGAATATAAGCAAGCTTCCACATTTTCAAAGGCAGCCTTAATGAGCAAAGAGGATCCTCTGAAGGGATTACTGCGGGATGTGACTCTGTTTTATCTCTGTTCAGGAGTGGGAGAGTAAACACAATAGCCAGGAGACTGTTTTATTTTTTTTTTCTGCTGTTGTTGTTGTTTTACAGGGCCATTGTTCCTTTGGAAAACTATCACTGCCGGTGATTACTGGTGGATTTATACCTAATAACTAGTGGCCTCAAAGGAGAATCCACTCTGAGATGTGAGATCTATGTAAAGATCAAAATACAGAATTCAAACTACGGTGGTTGCCAGAGAACTAATGATCCTGTCTAGTTCTCCGTGGAGCAGGATATTGATAACAAAGTACAGGAAGTACAGGAAATCATGAAAAACTTTGGCTTTTGTGTTTTTCTTTTTCTTTTAATTGAAACTGAGGTATCAGGGTAGCCAGTTTGTGCCACCTCAGCCAATACAATTCCCCTCCGGTATTAAACAGCAAATTATCCCCACAAGAGCTGCTACCTTTTACACAAATTACACATTATTGTGCATAATTCGATAAATTCTATGTCTCATTATAGAGATAGAGTATGTGAATTTACCTGCTCCTTTCAGTACGGACAAAGGATCCAGACGATATTTTACTCCATGGCAATTAAAACACTTGACTGCTGCATGTGATTTAGTGGGGCTTGTTAGTCTACAACAGATACTTGGAATTTACCGTGCACTTTGCCAGGATCTAAAAAGAAAAATAAATATAGATAAAATAGAATCAAAACTAGGTTGGAAAAAGGAGCTGTTATTTTCCATGCTGAAGACTCACAGGAAGCTTCTCAGGGAGAGGAAAATGGGACAGGAAGGGTGCAGGGGAAGATGGGTTGATGGGTGATATCTTTAACTGTATGATAACAAAACTGGTAATAGAAACAATAATAGGAGCCGAGGCACAAAGCAGCAGCATGACAGCACTCCATTCAGACTGCTTCAAAGCTGCCAGTGTGTGTGAGTGTGTGTGTGTGTGTGTGTGTGTGTGTGTGTGTGTGTATGTGTGAGTGTGTGAGTGTGAATCTGACTGAAAGAGGGAATGATTGAGATGAGGCGTAATTGAGGCTGAAGCTGTTTTGATGGGGCATTGCAGCCGTTCCCAGGGCTGTTTACTTGGCTAGAGGCACCGCTCCAACACTTGGACGAGTGAGAGTGGCAAAACTGCAAACTGCAGTGTGCTGGAGAGGTGGTGAGAGGAAACAAACTGGACATACAGAGCTTTGAATTCATCCAGCAGATATTAAGGCTCCATGAAGATAACAACACATTCAGTTTTGATGCTGAAGTGGGTGGGTCTAGACTGGACTGATTTTGTTATTGCTTTCCCAAACAAGAGCAATGTCAATTATACTTGATAATATTTGTCACCTAGTATTAATTTATCTGATTTATCTATATATATAAATATATTATTTTGTTAGCTGTTTAGGTCAGGCTAAACACACCACACACCACAAATGGCAAACAAACCAAAAGCAAACAAACAAACAAAACAATTTGTGCAGATGTGTGGAGTCATAAGGAGATAAATAGAGATATGTGGAGACATTAAGAGGTGTGAGGAGAGGTGTGGAGATGTGACTCTTCTCCCCGGGAATATGCGATGAGTGGAGACATGAGTCGAGATAAGGAGATGTGTGGACTGAGTCAGAGACAGGAGTCATGTAAGATGATTCAAGCGGTGGATTCCAACCAAAGGAAAGGAGGAGAGTGGTTGTGCATTCAAGAGCGTGGGAGTCTTACGGTGTGTGTACAGAAGTGCCAGTTTGTGTGTGAGAGTGTGTTTGTGTGTGTGTGTATGTGTGTGCGTGTGTGTGTGTGTGTGTGTTTGTGTGTGTGTGTGTGTGTGTGTGTGTGTGTGTGTGTGTGTGTGTGTGTGTGCGCATGTGTTTGTGTGTGCGTGTGTGTGTGTGTATTTGGGTGCCAGGGAATTCAATAACCATGGAGATGATAGTTGTTCAGTCTGCTGTTCTACCTTTAGGAAAAACACCAGAGAGAGAGAGAGAGAGAGAGAGAGAGAGAGAGAGAGAGAGAGAGAGAGAGAGAGAGAGAGAGAGAGAGAAATGACAGAAAGAAAGAAAGAAAGAAAGAAAGAAAGAAAGAAAGAAAGAAAGAAAGAAAGAAAGAAAGAAAGAAAGAAAGAAAAGGGTTTGCATGGACTCAGCTGGTTTTTATGATCTCCATTAAGAGACATATGGCTGTAATTGTGTAACATGATATGATAAGAAGAAATCAGATTTGAAAGCCAGTGTATGCAGTTTGTGGTGCATAAATGGTCAGTATAACACACACAGTATAGGCACACACACACACACAGGGGTTTGCAGACAGACGTGTGTTTAACGTGTGTGTTCGTGTGTAGGAAGCTATGCTGCAGGGCATGAAGCTTCTTCATACCTCCATCTGCTGACTTCCTCAAGAGTCTGCTTTCCACCTGAGCCCAGTCCTGCACACACACACACACACACACACACACACACACACACACACACACACTTGCAAATGAGCTCTAGACCACATGACCAAAAATCCTATGCAGAACAGCAAGCAAGAGATTTAATAATAAGTAATAATGCTTTTCAGTAGGCTCACTCCTGCTGTTACTGTGAGGTAGTGATGTTGCCTGGAGTTTAAAATACGTGCTTATTATATTATCCATACAATTGTTGGCTGTGCATTTTGTGCATTGTAATTTAGAAATATTTTTATGCCTACATTTCGTTTTGTATCCATTTTACATTCTGTATAATTATCCCCATAGACTGACGCATTAGCCAAAGATAGGACTGTCACATATGTGTCTTTGTGTCTTTGTTTGTCTAGGCTGCTTGCAGGTGGGCTTGATGCCCATCTAATTCACTTACTTGGAGAATAGGCATGATGCCCATCTGTCTGAGATGCTCAGTCTGTTTATGAGCCCAAACCGATGCTGTTCTACCATCACACCTCTTTAGATGCCAGCCTGCGTTTAACACCTTCACAGATTTGTGCGCTCAGTGAATTTTTTTATTGACCGCAGGAGGTGCACTTAAGTCTCAAATGCTTTCTTCAGTCTCCTATTTACATGGCATGTTAGCAATTGGTCTAAAAGATACAAACGCTACTACACAACAGTTCATTTATGTGTAACAGAAGTTACATTAATGTTAAAGATACATTTTGGCAGGAATATATACATTTGCTCTGCTTTTTATGTTAAGTATTATTTGGTGATGGTCATCATTTGCCAAGTATAAATGAAGCATAATAAAGCAAAGCAACACACAACAAAACAAAGAGAAAAAATAACACAGACACAAAATGAAAAAAAAAAAAATAAATAAAAAAAAATAGAGAAAACAGAGAAAGCAAAGCAAAACGTAACAAAACAAACAAAAAGCGCAGCAAAGTAAATAAAAAAACAAATGGTGAAGCAAAACGTAATTAAAAAAAGCTAAAAAAAAAGAAAGAAAAGTAATACAAAGCAAAATATAAGAATTTAACAAAAACTAGGGTTAATAACATTAATATCAGTATTAAAAACAAATAATAATAAAAAAAAGTTTCATGATTTATTTCTCCTGCTGATTTTATTTTACGAGAAGAATATCACCGAATATCATCAGACACACATGCATCTCTAACACAATGAATTTTTAGTGAAACTTATTTTTCCTGCTTCTTAGATTTCTTTCTTTAAGTAAGTAGATATCTGCTGAAAGCTTTGCTTTTACTGGTTTACTGCTGCAAAACCTGTAGAAATTATTTGTATATTTCATGCAAATGAAATGCATATGAGGGTAAATTGGGGCGTATCGCATGCATTTGACACATGTAAAGGATTAGTTAAATGGAGCTTAGGCCCACGCAGCTGAAGCTGATTCATCAGTTATGCTCAAATCACAGCTTCATGAATCAGATTCATATTTCTTTAATCATTTCAGGTGTTCAAATCCCTTTTTAAACTATATTGAAGAAAATAAGAGCCATTACAGTACATACAATCAGCCTGCAATATCACATGGTCATGATCTCCACCTGTGTGTCACTTCACAAAGTTCTCCTATGTTCAAAAATGTTAATGATGGCACGTAACGATTCGTCATTTTACTTCACGGTTATTCTAACACAAAGTAAACATCTGCTTAATGGTTTTGTTTGCAGCTCTGGTGAATGTAAGCTGTTCCTTACACTAAATTTCAACCTGCCATACAATCAGGGCAGATTAAGAAAGCAGTCATCTCATCCAGACATCCCTTCTTCTTTTTCTCTTAGGAGAGACAAATGTATCTGCTGGCACCAGGTAGTCCCTAATGTGTTTGGCTCTGCTATTTGAGAACAAAAGAGTTTTACCCATTAACTCACACCAACCTTTCATAATGACTGCTGTTCTCTCACCACTGAGTGGACAGTTGTTGTTGAGAGAAATGTGTGTTAGGGTCATTATAGGAAACGGACGCCTCAGTGGAAAAATATTTTCAGAAATAGGGTTCATATAAGGAATCTATATCATAAGAGATATTTTTTCACATAAGCAGCAAAATCTGTTATTTCATCAACTACTGTGTATTAAATACATAATTCTAGGAACTTCTATACAATGAATCGAATTTATATTGAATATCTTAAGTGTCGTGATGCTTTATAATAATGCACAAACCACAAAATCTATTTCACCCAGTTATGTGTGCTTTTTATTGACATTATTACTAAATATTTGTATAATTCCATTCTGTTTCTATATTCTATAACACTGATGACATAAAAGTGACAGAATCTTCATTCGTGTACATACAATTTTACAGATTTCTTATCATATGTAAGATACGATTAACATTTACATTTTCTTTAAATGTACAACTTACAGTATTATTTACATGGATTATTGTTTACACATATTAAACTCTCAAACTCAGAAACAATGCCTTCTGCTGTATAAATACGGTCTAGTTTACATGAAATCTAAGAAAAAACAATCCACAATATAGCTATACAATATTGCTGTATACAATACAGCTAGCACAGTTGAAGCATTGTTACCAGTGGTTGTGCACTATAAACTATTATAAACGAAATAAAAGAAAGCAAGATCTTGCCCTTAAACTCTATATTTAAACTCTATATTTCCTAAGACAATGTGACTTAAAGGCACACACCTAAAAAGAAAAAAAAAATCAAATATGATCACATACAATCATATTAGGGTTAGGGTTCTTTCATGCAAAGAAAATAATCAGAGTAATTTTATATTATTCATTTTTTTATATATTTTTTTATATTTTATATAATTTATATACAATTTATTTATATATAAATATATTTATTTATTTGAATTTAATTCTGTTGTATTTTTCTATTAGCCTTCAGATAGACATTCTTGAGGACTTTCTTTTTTACTGTAGTTAATTTTTTTTAATATGATTAAAATTGATCCATGGCTTATAAAATCTGTTATAGGGACATTTTACATCTTGTGGTTTTTAACTTTTATATCAAAGTTTCCTGTAAACACTGATCTGCAATAACAACCCATTTCTACCTTCAATTAGACTTTACAGCTCATTTAATTGTACTGAGTTCAAGGCATCACTTTAGTTTTAGACCTTTTTCTCCTGAAGATTGAGCTTCTTACATTTTGAAAATCGCAGGTATATACTGTTATGGCAAAAAATATATTTACTCCTGTGGTAAAATAGTATATGGTACATTTTTATTTGGGTTTGCTTCCTAATATTTTCATTCAATATTGTCATATGCTAATACTGTTTATTTAAAAAGGAGATCTTGTTATTTGAATATCACAAAGACAATTCCGCTGTTCCAATATGACGAAATCTGTTTACCTCATTTTCCTGAAATGACACATGAAATAATATGTCTGCATCAGCTTCTTAAAAGAAAGGAGATGAATTATGTTACGCAGCACGGGCGGCTCTCATATTTAACTGATATAATTACTGCAGTATATTTTATTTATATTATGTATATATGGCGATCTTTGCTTTCAC